>NC_058371.1:77546896-77796896 GCF_018350175.1 Felis catus | reverse complement strand
GTTTCTCAGGATCTTTTTTCTCCCCCTATAGGTGGGACAGGAAGGCCAGAATGGATTGAAGTTGGGTATTGCCCTTCGCCACATCAGTTAAGCTCTGAAAATAACCCAGCAGGTTAGGCTCCAGTTAACTAATTTCCCTTGAAGGTAGGCCATGTAAAGAAGAGTGTGATCTGGCAAATTTCAAAATGGTTCTGTCTCTCTGATATTTACTGTGGGAATCTGCTCAATTTCCTACAGGTAACTATCACAACACTGTGGTGGTCTTCTTATGACTGGGTCCTCTTGGAGTTTTGTTGTTGTTGTTGTTGTTGTTGTTGTTGTTTGTTTAACTCTTGGGATTGTTCACACTGAGCCTCCAGCTATTTGCCAATGACAGCTCATTTTTCCTAATTGGTGCTGGTTCTCACATCAATTTCTTTTTTCTTTTCTTTTTTAAAATTTGATTTTAAATATCGTATAATTAATATACAGTGTTACATTTGTTTCAGATGTACAGTATAGTGATTCAACAGCTCTACGCACTCATTACTCAGTGCTCATCATGATAAGTGTACTCTCAGTCCCCTTCACCTATTTCACCCACCCTCTCTCCCACATCCCTCTGGTAACCACCAGTTTGTTCTCCAAAGAGTCTGATTTTTGTTTTCTTTTTTACTTTGTTCATTCATTTTATCCAATTCCACATATGAGTGAAATCATAGTATTTGTCTTTCTCTGATTGAGTTATTTCACTTGGCATTCATTCTAGATCTGACCATGCTGTTCTAAATGGCAAGATTTCATTAGTTTTTATGGCTCAGTAATATTCCATTGTGTATATGTACCATTTCTTCTTTATCCATTCATTTATCAATGGCCACTTTCGTTGCTTTCATAATTTGGCTATTTTAAATAATGCTACCATAAATACATGGATGCACACGTCTTTTTGAATTAGTGTTTCTGTATTCTTTGGGTAAATACCCAGTAGTGCAGTGACTAGATTGGAATATCAATTTCCACTCACCAGTCTCTGCTCTGGTAACTGCAACTCCCTGTATTTGAGTGTCTATCTCTTTAACCAGTTTTCTCTGTCTTTTCCCATCTCTTATAGATCCATGAGAAGTTAATTTTTTAGTATATTCAGCTTTTTTACATGTTAAAATGGAGTGGAGACTTCCAGGCTCCTTACATGTGGAACCAGAAACCAGAAGTCTTCATTTATTATTTTTTTAATCAAGAAACTGGCTGTAGTGTCCATCCTAATCCTAAGCAATGTAAATTCATTAAATATAATAGGAACCAGGCTCTCTGAAAGCTAAGATATAAATTGAGGAACTTGTTCTGTGAACAGAATTTCAACACTAACAAGCAACACATAATAGATACCTATTTAGCCTGCTTGGTGTCCATTAGCTATTTTTCTGTTAGCAGTATGTAATTTTCCCTTGGGGAGCTACCCTTCCCCCAATGGATATAACCTCTGTGAAACTCAAGCAAAATTCTCTGCCCTCCCATGGCAGAGTGTTGGGTTCATGATTCAAATTAAGCTAATCAGATGTTCTATCCCTGGAATTTGAATTTAAAGCATAGAAACAAAAAAGTCTTGTAAGTGACAAGAGCTTATCTGTCTCCCAAGGACAAATAGAGATTTTTTCCCCCTTACTTTTTGCTCCCTAAATCTCTGAAGTAGCTCTGTTTCAAATTCTGTGTGAAATCTGATTCTTTAACTATTTTTCCTATATTTTTCCTATAAATTTTCTTTTTGCTTTGGTTAACCAGAATGGGTTTTCTGTTGTTTATAAACACAAGATCCTAATAAATTAAGCCAAATACACAATACATCACTTTAAAATGCAAATAGCCACCAGGTGTTACATGGAAGTATTGAGTCACTATATTGTACACCTGAAATTAATATTACCCTGTATGTTAACTAACTGGAATTTAAATAAAAACTGTTTTTAAAAAACTTAAAAAATAGATGGGGGAGGAGCCGAGATGGAGGCCGAGCCGAGCTGAGCATGGAAGTTTTTTCTGTGTCTCGCGTCCATGAAATACAGCCAGACCAACACTAAACCATCCTGCACACCTAGAAAACTGATGGGAGGATTAACACAACAATCTGCACAACCTGAACCACAGAATTCAGCAGGTATGTGGCATGGACAGGTGAGTTTGGGGAGCGAGAAGCCTCAGAGGGTAGGGAACTGCTTTTGGGGACGGAGAGAGGACGGAGACTGGGGAGGGGAGGAAAATACAGGAAAAGCACCCCTCCCCAAAGCAGCTGGAGAGAAAGTGGAAAACTGGAAACAGCCGCAGGGACTAAACTAAAAAGGGAGAAAGGAGAAAGGAGAAGGTTTAAATCCCATTAAGACTGTAAACAACGGCAGGGCAAAGTCTGCAACTCCACAGCTAAATACCTGGTGGTGCTCTGGTGGGAAAGACGAATCCCCAGGAACAGAGTGGGGTCCAGGAGGTTCTCAGGCCACAAGGGGAAAAGCGGTTCCACTGCTAGAAGGGCATTTGGTAGAGACTGTTGAAGCCACCTGGTCCCAGCAGACCCCAGAAAGCGGCCACATCCGCTGATGCTGGAACAAGGCCGTTAAGGGTGAAGCCTGGTGCCAGATGTGTGTTGTAATTTTCCATAATCCCTGAAAAGCTGCCGCTATACTATCTCGCGAACTTTTTCTGGGGCGGGCTGGCACCTGGCCGCAGTCTCGGGGCACTGGCAACAGCAGGGTCCAGCAGGCATTCCTGGGTGCAGCTGGCATTCAGCCATTGCTCAATGAGACCCTCCCACAGAGGGGCGGAACGGGTCATAGCCGCAGTCCTTCAGAAGTAAGGGGCCAGGGAAAACAGCCGCATCTGAGACAAAACTTGGGAGAGAGGTACTGCCTGGGGCCTGGTCACGGAGAGTGAAAAAGCGGGACATGGATGAAAGCTGAAGACAGAGGACAGGTGCGTGATTTCTGATCCCGGAGAACAGACTGGTAGCCGAATGGTTCCAGGGTCACCCCTCCCGCGCATGCGCATACGCACCTACAAGCACCGCCAACAATCCACCCCAGTAGGCTAGCAGCGCCAACTAGTGGAGAGCAGAGCTGTTACACTGAGCCCCACCCAACTGGGCCAACTTCCCTCTTCAAGAACACAAGTCTCACCGCCGACTTAGTTTATGGCCTATAAAGCGCTACATAGACTAACTTCTAGGGGAAAACGAAGTAATTTCAGTCCTACTTCAATCTGTGAGCAGGTTCATCTATTCAATTTTCTTTCTTTTGTTTTCTTTTTCTCTTTTACATTTTCTTGAATACAGAAAGAGAAAAAAATTCATTTTTATTTTCAATTTTTAATTAAAAATATTTTTCTTTAATTTTTATTATTATATTTTTTACTTTTGTGTAAATTTTTTCAAATTCTATTTTACTTCCATCATTTTGTTTTAGTCTACTTCAGTATATTCACCGTTTCAAATTTTCAAACAATTTCCTTTTTTTCTTCTTTCTTTTTGTTTTTCGTTTTTTGTATCTTTTCTTTTTCTTGAATGTAGAAAGAGAAAAACTTCATTTTCAATTTCAATTTCTATTAAAAATATTTTTCTTTAATTTTTTACCATATTTTTGCTTCTATGTAAATTTTTCAAATTCTATTTTAAATCCATAATTTGATTTTAGTCTACTACAGTGTATTCACTTTTTTCAAATTTTCAAACAATTTCTTTTTTTCTCTTTTTCGTTTTTTTTTCTTGAATATAGAGAAATAAAAAATTCATATTTATCTTTAATTTGTATTAAAATATTTTTCTTTAATTTTTTCCACTATATTCTTTACTTTTGTGTGTATTTTTTCAAATTCTATTTTACCCCCGTCATCTCATTTTAGTCTACTTCAGTGTATTCATTTTTTCAAATTGTCAAACGATTTCCTTTTTTTTCTTCTTCTCTCCTCCCCCCCATTTTCTTTCTCTAATCTGTCAAACCACTTTCAACACCCAGACCAAAACACACCTAGGATCTAGCATCATCTATTCGATTTGTGTGTGTGTGTGTAATTTTTAATTTTAATATTTTTTAATTTTAACTTTTTTATTTCAATTTTTATACCTGGTTAATTCCTTTTCTCCCTTCAAAATGACAAAACGAATGAATTCACCCCAAAAGAAAGAGCACAAAGAAACGACAGCCAGGGATTTAACCAACACAGATACAAGCAAGATGTCTGAACCAGAATTTAGAATCATGATAATAAGAATACTAGCTGGAGTCAAAAATAGATTAGAATACCTTTCTGCAGAGATAAAAGAAGTAAAAAATAGCCAGAATGAAATTTAAAATGCTATAACTGAGCCGCAATCATGGATGGATGCAGTGGCAGCAGGATGTATGAGGCAGAACAGAGAATCAGCAATATAGAGGACAAAGTTATAAAGAACTATGAAGCAGAAAAAAAGGGAGATTAAGGCAAAAGAGCACAATTTAAGAATTAGAAAAATCAATGACTCATTAAAAAGGAACAACATCAGAATCATAGGGGTCCCAGAAGAGGAAGAGAGAGAAATAGGAGTAGAAGGGTTATGTGAGTAAATCATAGCGCAAAATTTCCCAACCTGGGGAAAGACACAGACATCAAAATCCAGGAAGCACAGAGGACCCCCATTAGGTTCAACAAAAACTGACCATCAACAAGGCGTATCATAGTCAAATTCACAAAATACTCAGGCAAGGAGAGAATCATGAAAGCAGCAAGGGAAAAAAAGTCCCTAATATACAAGGGAAGACAGATCAGTTTTGCAGTAGACCTATCCACAAAAACTTGGCAGGCCAGAAAGGAGTGGCAGGATATATTCAGTGTGCTGAATCAGAAAAATATGCAGCCAAGAATTCTTTATCCAGCAAGGCTGTCCTTCAAAATAGAAGGAGAGATAAAAAGTTTCCCAGACAAATAAAATTTAAAGGAGTTTGTGACCACTAAACCAGCCCTGCAAGAAATTTTAAGGGGGACTCTCTGAGGGGAGAAAAGATGAATATATACATATAAAAATAAGTAAATACCAAAAGCAACACAGATTACAAAGGACCAGAGAACACCACCAGAAACTCAACTCTACAAGTATCATAATGGCAATAAATTCGTATCTTTCAGTACTCACTCTAAATGTCAATGAACTCAATGCTCCAATGAAAAGACATAGGGTAAGGGAATGGATAAGAAAACAAGATCCATCTATATGCTGTTTACAAGAGACCCACTTTAGACCTAAAGACACCTTCAGATTGAAAATAAGGGAGGGAGAACCATCTATCATACTAATGGTGAACAGAAGAAATCCAGAGTAGCCATACTTATATCAGACAATCTAGACTTCAAAATAAATACTGTATCAAGAGATGCAGAAGGGAATTATATACAAGGGGTCTATCCACCAAGAAGACCTAACAATTGTAAACATTTATGTGCCAAATGTGGGACACCCAAATATATAAATCAATTAATCACAAACATAAAGAAACTCATCGATAATAATACCATAATAGTAGGAGACTTCAACACCCCATTAACAGCAATGGACAGCTCATCTAGTCAAAAAATCAACAAGGAAACAATGGCTTTGAATGACACATTGGACCAGATGGACTTATCAGATATATTCAGAACATTTCATCCTAAAGCAGAATACACATTCTTCTCCAGTGCACATGAAACATTCTGCAGAATAGACCATATACTGGGACACAAATCAGCCCTAAGTAAGTACAAAAAGATCGAGATCATACCGTGCATATTTTCAGATCACAACGCTATGAAACTCGAAATCAACCACAAGAAAAAATTTGGAAATGTAACAAATACTTGGAGACTGAAGAACATCCTACTAAAGAATGAATGGGCTAACCAAAAAGTTAAAGGGCAAATTAAAAAGTACATGGATGCCAAAGAAAATAATAACACCACAACCCAAAACCTCTGGGACTCAGCAAAGGTGGTCATAAGAGGAAAGTATATAGCAATCCAGGCCTTCCTAAAGAAGGACGAAAGATCTCAGATACACACCCTAACCTTACGCCTTAAGGAGCTGGAAAAAGAACAGCAAGTAAAACCCAAACCAGCAGAAGACAGGAAATAATAAAGATTAGAGCAGAAATAAATGCTATCAAAACCAAAAAAAAAAAAAAAAAAAACAGTAGAACAGATCAATGAAACTAGAAGCTGGTTCTTGGAAAGAATTAACAAAATTGATAAACCATTAGCCAGTTTGATCAAAAAGAAAAAGGAAAGGACCCAAATAAATAAAATCAAGAATGAAAGAGGAGAGATCACAATAAAAACAACAGAAATAAAAACAATAACAAGAGAATATTTTGAGCAATTACATGCCAATAAAATGGGTAATCTGGAAGAAATGGACAAATTCCTAGGAACATATACACTACCAAAACTGAAACAGGAAGAAATAGATGATTTGAACAGACCCATAACTAGTAAGGAAATCTAATTAGTAATAAAAAATCTGCCAAAAAACAAGAGTCCAGGGCCAGATGGCTTTCCAGGGGAATTCTACCAAACATTTAAGGAAGAGTTAACACCTATTCTCTTGAAACTGTTCCAAAAAATAGAAATGGAAGGAAAACTTCCAAACTCTTTCTATGAAGCCAGCATTACCTTGATTCTAAAACCAGACAGAGACCCCACTAAAAAGCAGAACTATAGACCAATTTCTTTGATGAACATGGATGCAAAAATCCTCAACAAGATATTAGCCAATCAGCTCCAACAATACATTAAAAAAATCATTCACCACGACCAAGCGAGATTTATACCTGGGATGCAGGGCTGGTTCAGTATCCGCAAAACAATTAATGTGAATCATCACATCAATAAAAGAAAGGAAAAGAACCATATGATCCTCTCAATAGATGCAGAGAAAGCATTTGACAAAATACAGCATCCTTTCTTGATAAAAACCCTCAAGAAAGTAGGGATAGAAGCAGCATACCTCGAGATCATAAAAGCCATATATGAACGACCCAATGCTAATATCATCCTCAATGGGGAAAAACTGAGAGCTTTCCCCCTAAGGTCAGGAACAAGACAGGGATGTCCATTCTCATCACTGTTATTCAACATAGTATTGGAAGTCTTAGCCTCTGCAATCAGACAACACAAAGAAATAAAAGGCATCCTAATCAGCCAGGAGAAGGTCAAACTTTCACTCTTCGCAGATGACATGATACTCTATATGGAAAACCCAAAAGATTCCACCAAAAAACTGCTAGAATTGATTCATGAATTCAGCAAAGTTGCAGGATATAAAATCAATGCACAGAAATCAGTTGTGTTCCTATACACTAACAATGAAGTGACAGAGAAATCAAGGAATCGATCCCATTTACAGTTGCACACAAAAACAGAAAATACCTAGGAATAAATCTAACCAAAGAGGTGAAAAATCTATACACTGAAAACTATAGAAAGCTTATGAAAGAAATTGAAGAAGACACAAAAGAATGGAAAAAGATTCCATGCTCCTGGATAGGAAGAACAAATATTGTTAAAATTTCGATACCACCCAAAGCAATCTACATATTCAATGCAATCCCTATCAAAGTAACACCAGCATTCTTCACAGAGCTAGAACAAATAATCTGTAAATTTGTATGGAACCAGAAAAGACCCCGAATAGCTAAAGCAATCTTGAAAAAGAAAACCAAAGCAGGAGGCATCACAATCCCAGACTTCAAGCTATACTACAAAACTGTAATCATCAAGACAGTATGGTACTGGCACAAGAACAGACACTCAGATCAATGGAACAGAATAGAGAACCCACAAATGGACCCACAAACGTATGGCCAACTAATCTTTGACAAATCAGGAAAGAATATCCAGTGGAATAAAGACAGTCTCTTCAGCAAGTGGTGCTGGGAAAACTGGACAGTGACATGCAGAAGAATGAGCCTGGACCACTTTCTTACACCATACACAAAAATAAACTCAAAATGGATGAAAGACCTCAACGTATGACAGGAAGCCATCAAAATCCTCAAGGAGAAAGCAGGCAAAAACCTCTTTGATCTTGGCCGCAGCAACTTCTTACTCAACACGTCTCCAGAGGCAAGGGAAACAAAAGCAAAAATGAACTACTGGGACCTCATCAAAATAAAAAGCTTCTGCACAGCAAAAGAAACAATCAGCAAAACTAAAAGGCAACCGACAGAATGGGAGAAGATATTTGCAAATGACATATCAGATAAAGGGTTAGTATCCAAAATCTACAAAGAACTTATCAAACTCAACACCCAAAAAACAAATAATCCAGTGAAGAAATGGGCAAAAGACATGAATAGATACTTCTCCAAAGAAGACATCCAGATGGCCAACTGACACATAAAAAAATGCTCAACATTACTCATCATCAGGGAAATACAAATCAAAACATAATGAGATACCACCTCACACCTGTCAGAATGGCTAAAATTAACAACTCAGACAACAGACGTTGGCGAGGATGTGGAGAAAGAGGATCTCTTTTGCATTGTTGGTGGGAATGCAAGCTGGTGCAGCCACTCTGGAAAACAGTATGGAGGTTCCTCAAAAAACTAAAAATAGAACTACCCTACAACTCAGCAATTGCACTACTAGGCATTTATCCAAGGGATACAAGTGTGCTGTTTTGAAGGGACACATGCACCCCGATGTTTATAGCAGCACTATCAACAATAGCCAAAGTATGGAAAGAGCCCAAATGTCCATTGATGAATGAATGGATAAAGAAGATGTGTTATACATATACAATGGAGTATTACTCAGCAATCAAAAAGAATGAAATTTTGCCATTGGCAACTACGTGGATGGAACTGGAGGGTATTATGCTAAGTGAAATTAGTCAGAGAAAGACAAAAATCATATGACTTCACTTATATGAGGACTGTAAGAGACAAACCAGATGAACATAAGGGAAGGGAAACAAAAATAATATAAAATCAGGGAGGGGGACAAAACAGAAGAGACTCATAAATATGGAGAACAAACTGACGGTTACTGGAGGGGTTGTGGGAGGAGGGATGGGCTAAATTGGTAAGGGGCACTAAGGAATCTACTCCTGAAATCACTGTTGCACTATATACTAACTAATTGGGATGTAAATTTAAAAAAAATAAAAAAATAAAATTAAAAAGAAGATCTACAAAGTTGACTAATAAAGAGAAAAGTCCTAATATGTATTGAGAACTTATATTCCCAAGCACTATTCTTGGCCTTTTGTACCTATTTATGATTTAATCATCTTGATTTCTTTGTGAGATAACTGTTATAACTCACTAGATAAATTGTTTGAAGGGAGAATTGGAGACATTAAATGATGTGCCTAATAAATTAAAAAAATAAAAATAGAAAATTAAAAAAAATTAAAAACAAAAAATAAATAAAATGCAAATAGCTTTCAGCAATATAAAACATGGTTTTCCTTTGGTGTCTATGGGTAATTATATGTAAATTATGTATAAAACCTCAATATTTAAATGAATTCCAAATTTAAAATAAAATCAGAAATGACTGTATCACTTACATTTTTTTCTGTCCATCCATTCCTCCAGCTCTACAAAGTTTATAACTTGTCTTGTCCTCCACAGACCAAGTCGATATTTAACACGATGGATTAGTCTATGATACATGTTTATAACTGCTCTCAAATTTGGTCCATGATGCAAAGCCTATAAAACAGCAATATAGACAGTAAAGCCCCATATTTACATATTTCTTTCATGTGTATTTAATCTGAATTTGCCCTTTTCATTTCATCTATTTCACCCAGTTTCTTAAATTATGAATGTATTTGTTAATGTTTATTCTGTAGGTTGGTTAAACACATGCACTGTGAATGAGATAATCTCTTTGGAGTGCAGAGAGCTTCATCATAAACTGTTTTGTCATCAGATACCCGTAATTCCCATATCATAGAGTTTTCAATGATGGATACTTTCATGAAAGCTTCCTAGGTTGACATCCAGATTTATATATATGTAACCCACTTGGCCAGAATAAAAAAAGTTTTAAGGCCGTTTCTGTAATGGTGATTCTTGCCTAAGCTATTCACTCGGGGTGGGTGCTCAAATTCTTGTTCATTTTCTTTCTTTTGAAAATTGTATGTTTGTATCTTTTACTTATTTTTTACTATAGTTTTTCATGTCTTTAAAACTCTGTTAAATAAATTAATCATTTTCAACATATGTGCAAATTTTATTCTTTCAATTTACCTTTTAACTGTGACTATATTTTCTATATACACATTTTCTATATTCTACTACAATAAACTTTGGTTTTAAAGTATAAAAACCAATCTATTTCAGATTTCTTCTTTTCTAAGTAGTTTCATTTTATTTAACAATTCAATTATTTTTACTGGTTTACATTTTCTAGCTCATTAATTTCTCTATTTATCTTTATTAATTCCTTTTTTAAGGATTATTTTCCTGTGCTTGACTTCTTAAATTATAAATCTTTTTTTTTTAATTTTTTTTAATGTTTATTTATTTTTGGACAGAGAGAGACAGAGCAAGAATGGGGGAGAGTCAGAAAGAGGGAGACACAGAATCTGAAACAGGCTCCAGGCTCTGAGCTGTCAGCACAGAGCCCGACACGGGGCTCGAACTCACGGACAGCGAGATCGTGAACTGAGCCGAAGTCGGCCACTTAACTGACTGAGCCACCCAGGTGCCCCTTGACTTCTTAAATTAAAGACATCTATTTTCATTACTTTTTTTTAGAATGTGTTTAAGCCCATGAATTTTTCTCTGAGTCATCTTTCCTTTGATGTGCTTTGTATACCGTTTTACAAGTGAAAAAACTGAAGCAAAAAAAATTTTTTAAATAAGTTTCCCAGTTATTGAGTGGTTTTCTGCAATAGCTATTAAGTTAGTAAGTTGCAGAATTGGTCTTGAACCCAAAACTAGGACACTTCAGAGCCCATACTTTTTATTATACACTATATTCCTCTTAATTACTTAAATTTAGTATTTTTCGTGCATTCTGTGAATTTTTGTTTTGGTTTCTTTCCTAAAACATTTCTTTCAACATTTAATAACATTTCCCAATGTTTATTTTTAATCTGCCATTTATTCAACAGGCTGTCACTTTATTTTAAAAAAATAAATGAATTGGTCACACTTGTGGAGCATTCCCTACCATATGAATTTTACTGGAAGGCAGAACAAACCTCCCACAATTTGAAGCCACACATCAGATACTAATGACCAAAGCCTCCTCTGTTAAAGCTTTGTTCATTATCCACATCAACACGAAATTTTGAATCGAAATTCGTGATGGTTTAGATGCAAAACACTGGTATATCCATTTGCATGGTAGAGTGTGGCAGCAATATCCATTTTTCAAGGGCAGCATTTGTGGAGGTAGGAATACCCAGGATTGGGTGTCTGCATTAGATTCCTTCTATGTAGGATGTAGTTGGAGTTCTGAGAGCTATCTAACCTTCATCATCCCTTCATGTTCTAAACTTAGTTCTCCAGACCTCTGCCCAGTATTCTCCTCAATATCTCTCTGCTTAAATCTGTTAGCAGGTTTCTTTTGCTTATAATTAAGAATCAAGCAATGTTTTCATTGTGCCCTTAGAGCATGAGCCAAAAGGATCCTGGTTGCAGTGTGTCTCTTAGACGGATGATGACATTTGCTAAGAGAGCAGGAGCACTGGGCAGCTATCAGACCCAACTGGAGTGTGTTTCCCTCCAAATTTAATAGATCCTCTTTGGGGACACAACCCAACTTGTGGGGGACTCCTCAGATCTAAGGCATTCAGAAGGTTACCTAGGTTTTTATGTTTAACAATTTGGGTCAGATCTGCATGGTTCATCTGCATGGTTCTGCATGGAAAATAATCCATGCATCTGCAACCATGTCCATCTGCATGGTTCTTATTACAATGTGTGTCTCTGCCAGTCCTCTGCATGGGAATATGCCTCTGCTATGGTGCTATGTACATCTCAGTTAATAAATCTCTCACCAATTTCTAAACATTTCTCAAGATAGAATCTATCAGAAAAATGTACAAATTGATATTTACAAAAACAATATTGGAATCTAAAAGACACACTGCAAATTAGTAATTATAGTTTTCCAATTCATGCTAACTTAGAAGGTAAACGTATCATATTTATGACACATCAACATTTAAATTTTTTCCAGTATGCACTTTCAGTCTGCCTTTTGTTTGATATAGTCATCTCTCTTTAAAAAAAAAAAAGTAATAGGGGTGCCTGGGTGGCTCAGTCTGTTAAGTGTCCAACTTTGGCTCAGGTCATGATCTCACTGCTCCTGAGTTTGAGCCCTGTGTTGGACTCTGTGCTGACATCTCAGAGCCAGGAGCCTGCTTCAGATTCTGTCTCCATCTCTCTGCCCCTCCCCTTCTCACTCTCTGTTTCTGTCTCTCTCTCTCTCTCTCTCTCTCTCTCTCTCTCAAATATAAAAGAAAACATTAAGAAAAATTTTTTGAAGGAATGGATTCCTTGCTTGGATAATTCCACTACCATATGACACTTACTAGGGCTTAATTTCTTTGATTACTAGCAGGAGTTCTCTCTTTTCATATTTATTTGCCATTTATACTTCTACAGAGAAGCTATTATTATGGTATATTTCTTATCAGTTTGTAAGAGATCTTTACATGTGGAGTTTTTTTTTTTAAACACTTGCGAAATATTACATCAAATGTTTTACTACAGATTGACTTTCTAACTTTTAAAAAATTATGTTTATTGTGTACTCCATTGGAGTACTACGTGGCAATGAGAAAGAATGAAATATGGCCCTTTGTAGCAACATGGATGGAACTGGAGAGTGTTATGCTAAGTGAAATAAGCCATACAGAGAAAGACAGATACCGTATGGTTTCACTCTTATGTGGATCCTGAGAAACTTAACAGAAACCCATGGTGGAGGGGAAGGAAAAAAAAAAAAAAGAGGTTAGAGTGGGAGAGAGCCAAAGCATAAGAGACTGTTAAAAACTGAGAACAAACTGAGGGTTGATGGGGGGTGAGAGGGAGGGGAGGGTGGGTGATGGGTATTGAGGAGGGCACCTTTTGGGATGAGCACTGGGTGTTGTATGGAAACCAATTTGACAATAAACGTCATATATTGAAAAATAAATAAATAAATAAATAAATAAATAAATAAACAAACAAACAAACAAACATTAAAAAAATAAAAAAGAAAAAAAGAAACCAATTTGACAATAAACTTCATATATTGAAAAAAAAATGATGTTTAAAAATAAAAGCAGGTAACTTACCCACGTATATTAACTGAAGTGTAACCTTGTTTAAACACTTACATTGGACATTATCTAAAAGGGTCGTTATACAAAAACCTTATTGAAACTAAGCAGGAAAAGATTTTTAAATTTAAACTAAACCCAATGAAATGAAAAATGAGTATTTTGAGTTATCTTAAGCACATATACATAGACACACACTTACAAGTATACAAGCCATAAATAATGTTAAGTATGATTTTTGTATTCACTTCCCCATCAACTAAAGAGTTAGTGAAGCCCTTAGCCACACCCATGTAGCTAAAGCAAATGTCTCTCCCCTGGGATTGGTTCTTCTCTTTTTAGGCCTCTTCTCTATAACACTTGCTGATGTCATCCGCTCTAATCTTGGTCAGAATGATTATTATATACCTGAAGTACATGCTTAATCCTTCTATCTCTAATTGCTTAGTATAAAGACTGTGGGTACACATTCTTGATCAACTGTATCACTGAATCTTGTTTTCCTCCCACACGCCTCTGCAAAACGTAGCAGCTTCTGATTGCCACACAATTGGTGTCCCTTTATATGAATATAGCATCTCTCGGCATCATTCCCCTGATATGATCACATCCCAATTGGCTTTACAGTATTAGAAGGTAGTTTTAATCTAAATTTGGCTTTTGACTGGACACTCCAATGTCTATGTTGAGCCTGATCTAAGAAAAGACTCCACCATTTTGCAATGATTGCTGAATACTGCTGTTACCAAAATGGTCTAATGTTTTAAAGTGTCTGTAGCCAGACAGGCTTCAGTTTTATGCCCAAAATTCAAGTATGCCACTGGCTGGATGTGTAACTTTAGACAAATTTTGTTAACTCTCTGTGCCTTACTTTTCATAGCTAGTAAAGATAATTATGCAACTTAGAGGGATGGTATCACTTCAATTCTTGATCCCCAACCTCACCTGGCCTGAAAATTCACCCATGTTTTCCTAGGCATCTCTCTTTTTTGTCATTTTCTATAGAAATTCAATCTCCTCATTCAAACTCACCTTCTAAATGCTCTCAGCAAATGACCTTGTCCCTTACTTCACCAAGGAGAAAACATTAGATTATTGCTATCTCAACTTCCTATCACCAAATCTAAACACTCAGCAATACCGTTTGGTCCTACAATACAGAAATATGTCTCTCTTACCTAAGGCTAATCCTGTCAGGTGTCTTAAAAACACACCCTTTCCAATATTCTTAGCCTTTTAATATGGATTATCCTCATTTCTCATATCATCAACCTTCTCCTCTTACTAGCTTTTTCAATAAGCATTTAAATGTACTTAAGTATTTTCCATCTTAACCCTTCTTTCCCTAAACCTCATAGTGTCTCATCTTTATCTACTCTAGATATTTTCACTTCCTTGATTTCACTTCCTTGCTTCCTTGCAAAATTTTTGTCTCAGGGAGTTACATTATAATGGAAGGAACAGTAATCCAGTAAATAAATATCTATGTGTTGGGTGGCAATAAGTGGTTTGAAAAACAATAAAGTCTTTTAAATGGAATAGGGAGTGACCAGACTGGACGTTATTTTTTGGGTAGTATGGGGCAGTCTTTTTGATAATTAACACAGGTTAATTAGCACAGACATGAATGAAGAGAGCCATCTAGTCACCTGGGTAAAGAGCTTTCTCGGAGATAACATGAGAATCATTGCTAAATGGAGCTACTTTCATGAGTGGGAAGGTTTTATCTTCCTCAAGTGTGTTAAGGTGGAAAAGAATTTAAGAACTACTGATGAATTCTAAATGTTTCCTTATGGGCCAATCTTCCTTCTGAGTTTTGGACCCATATATTCAACTTCTTCCCAGACATCTCAAAGATTTCCCACAGGTAGTTCAAAGTCAGTGTTAAAACTTGGACTCTCCTTTCCTTTATGCCCCACTCCTACGTGCTCTTCCTCTTAACTTCTGTATTTCACAATCATCCACTGGGTTGCCCAAGACAAAAACCACAAAAACTGAGGAACTGTTCTTGACTCCTCTCTCTCCCTTACCTTCAAGTCCATTTAAACCCAATGTCCTATCTTTGCTCCATCTCTCCATCCCTAACTCAAGCCACCATTATCACACACTGAATTATTGACAAAATATATTAGTTGTCCTCTCTTCCTCTTCCCCAATTCACTACCCAGAGACAGTAATTTTTCTAAAAGGCAAATCTGTTAATATCACTGATTTCCTTTAAAGTCATCCATTCCCATATACTAAATAAAAGCATAAACTCCTGAGCCTGATTTTTAAGAAAATGCGTAATCTAACTGCTATCTCAGCGTCATCTACTGCCACTGTCCTCCCAATCAACCCCTAGCTCCCCAATGTTTTATCTCACCTAAGGCCATTGATATTGTCTTTCCCTGTGCCTACAACACTCTGAGCCTCTCAGATGACCTGACAAAACATAACTTCCCCTCATTTTCCAGATCTCAACGTATAGGCACTATCCAACCCCTACACCAGACACAGCCTTTTGGATTCAATGGCCTTTCTAATTTCTCTATTAGTACCCAACACTTCTTTTAGTTATCTGCATATATCTCTGGACTATATGCTCTATGATATCACACACCAGGCAAGAAATTGGATCCAGTAGTAACTGTTATTAATTTTTTTAAGTAATCTTGAATAAAGAACACAGTTCCCCTGGTGTCTGGGAGCTAGCAAACTTACGTAATAAAACTTTTCTGATCCATGTCACCTGTGCCATAGGGCCTATGTATGGGCTTAAGGATTTTCTTATTGTTTCTGTTTTGTGTTTTGAGATAATGAGAGAAAATTTATAATCTATTGAACTTTCAAAGGATTCTATAACCTCCAAAAGGTTAAAAACCACTGGCCTATGTATGGAGTATTGCTATCGTAACCTTAAACCTCAGATTTTCCAGAAGTATCCCAAGTTTATTTATTCAACAAATATTTATTCAAAAATAACAAATATTTATTCAAAATTCAATTTGAACACTTTCTTATTGCAACCATCAGCTTTTCAAGTGCCCTAGGATTTCAGTATGTTTGGCAAATAGCAAATGAATATTATCAATTTAAGCCTAAAATTTAAAAACTTAAATTATAAATATTCATAGAAAAATATTAAAATTAAGTAAAATCTTAGAGGCATTATACTCAGAAAAATACTGTTTTTGTATCTTTATAGTTTTTTTTTAAAGATCATAATTATTCCAAAACACATGCAAACAACACAGAGTTTTTAAAAGGAAAAGGACACTTTCAATAGTGGAAACAATTCTGGTACTTAAATGTAGCAACCTCTGTGGTACCCTTATGACTGATCTAATTCAATGTTGCTTCATTATTTCTAAATAAACCCAAGCTGGAGCATTTCACAGGAAATGGTGGAAATTGTACATTCTCTTGAGGTATCGTAAAGTGACATTCTCATAGACACTGTCCACGGCTACAAGATCTGAAGCAGTAGCCAAACAATATGACCATGGAAGTCTTCCAGCTCAGGGACTGCCATGGTGCCGACAATTATCCAGTGATTTGCTGCACAGCCTCCAGGGCAGAAACTCTATCAAGAATTCCCCCAACTGCAACCCTGTACACAGGCACAGTCCTGGAACCTGACGATGTGTGCATTACAGGCCTGCTGCACTAGCTGTTCAACAGCAGGCAAGACAACATTCACCATATAAACAGAGCAGTCATCCAACATACAAAGCACCATACGAGTGATATAATAAAAAAGAAAATCAGTGATTGTAACAAATTTTACAACCAAGTCAAAGTCAACAGTCTAGTTTAAACTGGCTCCAACCCGTTAAAAGTGCTTCCCATTCTTTCCATTTCAAATTCTACCTCTACATAGAAATTCAGCATTTTCCTTGTCTCTCCTTTTCACCATTCTCTTGGGCCCATTCTTGCTCTCTAAGTTTACTAAGACTCTTTTCTCTACCAGAGGTGATGGATGACTCTATAATTCACTCTAACGCAAGAAATTCTATAATTAAATTAAATCATAATATAAATACATAATCATATATGTGATATATAACCATATGATATATATTATATATTATGTACTTATATATATATATATACACATATGCATATACATTATTTCTCTCTACATATAAATATGAATCATTGGGAGTGTCCTGATAAATTTCTATAACTATATCTTGTTGAATTAATTCATCCACTCAATACATATTTACTGAATACTTACTGTGTACTAATCACTATTCTAGGCATTCAAACACAGTAGCAAACAAAACGGAAACAATGTAAACATATAAAAAAACTAAACAAACAAGAAAAAAAGCAGATAATAAGTGCAAAGAGTTAAAATCATAGAGTATATTACATGTCAAAATAGTGTAATGCTATAAATATAAAAATAAAGAGTATATTCTTCCAAATAGGTCACATATTTGTATTACTTATGACAGACATGTATATAAAGGTCACAATATAGATAGCTGAGCACAAGAATGACCAAAAGGATAGAAAGATAATTACTGCTTAACGGACCTGAGACACTGTCTAAGCACATATATGCAAGGAAGATCTTGAAAGAGGAGTTGGAGTTTATCAAAAGATTAGGAAGGAAGAGTATTCCATTCTAAGAGAACAGCATAAAAACATAAGATATAGGGGCGCCTGGATGGCTTGGTCGGTTAAGCGTCCGACTGCGGCTCAGGTCATGATCTCATGGTCCGTGAGTTCGAGCCCCGTGTCGGGCTCTGTGCTGACCGCTCAGAGCCTGGAGCCTGTTTCAGATTCTGTGTCTCCCTCTCTCTCTGCCCCTCCCCTGTTCATGCTCTGTCTCTCTCTGTCTCAAAAATAAATAAACGTTAAAAAAAACAACATAAGATATAATAGGAAACAATCAGGGAATTAAAGAATTTGGGCTTTGCTAGAGCACATGGCATTAGTGAGGAATTCTCATGTGATGAAGATGGACAGCAGGCAAGTGCCAGACCAGGGAGGCAATGTGTACCATGTTATGTTAGAGAATTTATGCTTTCTCTTATAAGCAATATAGGCCATTAAAAGATGATAAGAAATGGCATAAGGCAATCTGTGTGAAATTTCTATAATTGTATATGACAGATTGGGGGTAAGTAGAAAAGAGGATAAATAGGAGATAACTGTAGTTCTCCATGTGAGAGTTAGTAACTAGAAGCTCTGGCAAGAAACAAAGAGAGGAAGAGCAACACAAGAAATATTATGCATGTGATAATCAATTAAATATGGGAGTGAGCGAGTTAAAAGTATAAAAAACTCCAGGTATAGCTTGGTGGGTTGTGGAATGGTTCATCAATACAGGTAGTACGGGGTGGGGGTGGGGGTGGGGTCCAAGATAGGGCATAGGAAAATCCTGAACTCCTCTCTTCCCACAAACACACCAAACCTGCAGCTATGTATGGAACTATTCCCTCTAAAAATGAATTGAAAACTAGCAGAACTATTCCTCTATAACAAAGGATAAAAGGTCCACATCCAGATGGGTAGGAAAACCAACAGGGTTTGCATCCAAGGAATACAAAGGGCTGTAGGAAACCAAGATTCTCTTATTGAAAGGCTCACCTGCAGTCTCACTCATGTTGGGACCTACCACAAAAGCAGCAGTTTGAAAAGCACCTAGACTACAGGTGAAGGAGATTCACTTGCTAATCTTAAAGGATTTGTTGAAGGGGCAGGGGACAGCTGGGACTCTCTTCAGAGATGGAGGCACTGGCAGCTGTCAGTTTTGCGCTCTCTCCCCACCCCGCTAGCACAGGAGAGTATGTGCAGACTCAGTGCCATCCTGCTGCCTTGCTAAGGCTGGTGGGGGTGAATGGCGGTGGCACCCCTGCCTTCACTGGCTGGGGCCCATGAGCGTGAGCAGTCACAACATTCTCCCAGTCCCTTGCTAAAGACTGTGAGCATGGGTGTTTGCAGCCCTGCTCCACTCCCTAGCTGGGGCCAACAAGTGCAAGTGATCATGACATTCTCCCACTCCCGTGCTAAAACCAGCATTAAATTTAAGAACACTGAAATCGTACCAAGCATGAACACTGAACGGTATGAAACTAGAAATTAATTACAAGAAAAGAAAACTCACAAATATGTGGAGATTAAACAGCATACTACTAAACAACCACAAAGTTAACAAAGAAATCAGAGAAATTTTTAAAATACCAAGAGACAAAGGGAAACGGATATATGACATACCAAAATCTATGGGATGCAGCAAGTATTTCTAAGAGGCAATTCATAGCAGTACAGGCCTACCTCAACAAAAACCAAAAACCAAAAAACAAAACAAGACAACACAAAAAAACAAGAAAAATCTCAAATAAACTATTTAATTTTGCACCTAAAGGAATAAAAGAAGAAAAATTGAAGTCTAAAGTTAGTAGAAAGAAGGAAATAATAAAGATCAGAGCAGATATAAGTAAAATAGATACTAAAAAGATAATATAAAAGATCAATAAAAGTAAGAGCTGGTTCTTTAAAAAGATAAACAAAAATTGACAAACATTTAGCTAGACTTACCATGAGGAAAAAAAAAAGAAAACTCAAATAAAATCAGAAATGAAAAAAACTTACAACTGATACCACAAAAAATACCAAGAATAAGACTATTGTGAATAATTATATGCCAACAAACTGGACAAACTAGAAGAAGTGGATAAATTCCTACAAACATACATTCTTTCCAGAGTGAATCAGGAAAATACAGAAAATATGAATATATCAGTTAATAGTGAGGATATTGAATTAGTAGTCAAAAACCTCCCAAAAAAGTCCAAGACTAGATAGCTTTACTGGTGAATTCTACCAAACATTCAGAGAAGATTTAATACCTATACTTCTCAAACTCTTCCAGAAAATTAAAGGAATGAACACTTTCAAACTCACTTTATGAAATGAGTACTACCCTGATGCCAAAACCAGAGAAAGTAAAGAAAGAGGAAAAAAAAAAAAGAAAAGAATAGAAAAGAAAAGAGGAGAAGAAAAGATAGATGGAGAGAAGAAAGAAAGAAAGAAAGAAAGAAAGAAAGAAAGAAAGAAAGAAAGAAAGAGAAAGAAGAAACAAAGAAAGAAGAGAGAGAGAGAGAAAGAGAGAGAAGAAAGAAAGAAAGAAAGAAAGAAAGAAAGAAAGAAAGAAAGAAAGAAAGAAAGAAAGAAAGAAAAAGAAATCACAGGCCACTGTCCCTAAAGAACATAAATGCCAAAATTCTCAAAATATTAGCACTGAATTCAACAATACATTAAGATGATCATATACCATGATCAAGTGAAATTTATTCCAGGAATACAAGAATGTTTCAACACCCATAAATAAATCAACCTGTTGCACCACATTAACAAAATGAAGGATAAAATTCATATGATCATTTCAGTAGATGTAGAAGCATTTGATAACATTCAATGTCCATTTATGATAAAAAAAAACTCTCAGTAAAGTGGGTATAAAGGATCCATACCTCAGCATAAGAAGGTCATATATAACAAACCTATAGCTAAAATATGCTCAACAGTGAAAAGCCAAAAGCTTTCCTGGAAGATCAGGAACAGGGAAAGAGGCCCACTCTCACCACTTTTATTCAACACTGTATCAGAAGTCGTAGTCATGGCAATTAGGGGAAAGAAAAAAAAAGGAAATAAAAGGCTTACAAATTGGAAAAGAAGAAGTAAAATTGTTACCATTTGCAGATGACATGATACTATATATAGAAAACCATTGGGGCACCTGGGTGGCTTAGTCCATTGTGTCCAACTTCAGCTCAGGTCATGATCTCATGGTTTGTGAGTTCAAGCCCTGCACTGGGCTTTGAGCTGACAGCTCAAGAGCCTGGAGCCTGCTTCAGAGTCTGTCTCCCTCTCTCTCTGCCCTTCCCCCTGTTTGTGCTTTCTCTCATTCAAAAATAAACATTAAAATTTTTTAAAAAAGAAAATAAAAACATAAATACTCTACCAAAATACTATTAGATTTAATAAATGAATTCAGTAAAGTTGCAGGCTACAAAATCAGTATATAGAAATATGTTGTTTTTCTTTATAGTTATAACAAGCTATCAGAAAAAGAAATTAAGAAACCAATCTTATTTATAAGTACATCCGAGAGAATAAAATACCTAGAAATAATCTTTTATTCCCCAGATTTTATTTAAATTAGTTAGTTAACATATAGTGTAGTACTGGTTTCAGGAATGGAATTTAGTGATTAATCACTTACATATAACAGCTAGTGCTCATCACAACAAGTGCCCTTCTTAATGCCCATCACCCGTTTAGGCCATCCCCCCCACACACACACATTTCCCCCCAGCAACCCTTAGTTTGTTCTCCATAGTTAAGAGTCTCTTATGGTTTGGCTCCCTCTATGTTTTTATTTTATTTTACTTTTCCTTCCCTTCCCCTATGTTTATCTGTTCTGCTTCTTAAATTACATGTATGAGTGAACTCATATGGTATTTGTCTTTCTCTGACTGGCTTACTTCACTTAGCATAATATACTCTAGTTTCATTAATGTCATTATAAATGGCAAGATTTCATTGTTTTTAATGGCTGAATACTACTCCATTGTATAGGGGCATCTGGCTGGCTCAGTCGGTTACGTGTCTGACTTCGGCTCAGGTCATGATCTCATGGTTCATGAGTTTGAGCCCCATGTCAGGCTCTGTGCTGACAGCTCAGAGCCTGGAGCCTACTTTAGATTCTGTGTCTCCTTCTCTCTCTGCTCTTCCCACGCTGTCACTCTCTGTCTCTCTCAAGAACAATTAAAAAAAATTTTTTTTAAATACTCCATTGTATATATATACCATTTCCTCTTTATTCATTCATCAATCAATGGACATTTAGGCTCTTTCCACAGTTTGGCTATTGTTGATAGCCTCTTGGGTGCATGTGCCTCTTTGAATCAGCATTTTTGTATCCTTTGGGTAAATACCTAGTATTATAACTGCTAGGTCATAGGGTAGTTCTATCTTTAACTTTCTAATGACCCTGCACACTGTTTTCCAGAGTGGCTGCTCCAGTTTGTATTCCCACCAAAAATGCAAGACGGTTCTCCTTTCCCCTTTCTCCCACATCCTCACCAATATCTTTTGTTTCCTTAGTTGTTCATTTTAGCCATTTTGACAGGTGTGGGGTGGTATCTCATTGTGGTTTTGATTTGTATTTCCCTAATGGTGAGTGATGTTGAGCATTTTTTCATGTGGTTGTTCGCCATTTGTGTGTCTTCTATGGAGAAGTATCTACTCGTGTCTTCTGCCCATTTCTTGACTGGATTATTTGGTTTTTGGGTGTTGAGTTTGATAAGTTCTTTATAGATTTTGGATATTAGCCCTTTATCTGGTATGTCATTTGCAAATATCTTCTCCCATTCTTCAGGCTGCCTTTTAGTTTTGTTGATTATTTTCTTTGCTGTGCAGAAGTGTCATTTTATCTTGGTGAGGTCCCAATAGTTCATGTTTGCTTTTGTTTCCCTTGCCTCTGGAGACGTGTCTAGTAAGAAGTTGTTATGGCTGACATCAAATAGGTTTCTGCCTGTGTTCTCCTCTAGGATTTTGATGGTTTCCTGTCTCACATTTAGGTCTTTCATCCATTTTGAATTTATTTTTGTGTATGGTATGAGAGAGTGGTCCAGTTTCATTCTTCTGCATGTCTCCAGTTTTCCCAACACTGTCTTTTTTCCACTGGATATTCTTTCCTGCTTTGTTTAAGACTAGTTGACCATATAGTTGTAGGTCCATTTCTGGGTACTCCATTCTGTTCCATTGATGTATGTGTCTGTTTTTGTGCCAGTACCATACTGTCTTGATGATTACAGCTTTGTAATACAGCTCAAAGTCTGGAATTGTAATGCCTCTTACTTTGCTTTCCTTTTTAAACATTACTTTGGTTATTCAGGGTCTTTCCTGGTTCCATACAAATTTTAGAACTCTTTGTTCTAGCTCTATGAAAAATGCTGGTGATTTTGATAGGGATTGCACTGAATTTGTAGACTGCTTTGGGTAGTATAGAAATTTTAACAATATTTGTTCTTGCAATTCATGAGTATGGAATGTTTTACCATTTCTTTATGTCTTCTTCAATATCTTTCATAAGTGTTCTATAGTTTTGAGAGTATAGATCTTTTACCTCTTTGGGTAGGTTTATTCCTAGTTATCTTATGGTTTCTGGTGCAGTTGTAAATAGGATCGATTCTTTGATTTCTCTTTCTGCTACTTCATTATTGTATCTGGAAAGGCAGCTGATTTATTTATATTAATTTTATATCCTGTGACTTGACTGAATTCATGTATCAGTTCTAGCAATTTTTTTGGTGTTGTTTTTTGGGTTTTCCACGCAGAGTATCATGTCATCTGTAAAGTGAAAGTTCGACTTCCTTGCCAATTTGGATTCCTTTTATTTCTTTTTGTTACCTAATTGCTGAGGCTTGGACTTCCAGTACTATGTGGAACAACAGTGGTGAAACTGGACATCCCTATTGTGTTCCTGACCTTAGGGAAAAAGCTCTAGTTTTTCCCTATTAAGGATGATACTAGCCGTGGGTCTTTCGTGTATGGCCTTTATGATGTTCTATCTCTACTTTCTTGAGGGTTTTTATCAAGAAAGGATGCTGTATTTTGTCAAATGCTTTTTTCTGCATCTTCTGAGAGGATCTTATGGTTCATACCTTTTACTTTATTAATGTGGAGTATCACATTGATTGACTTCTGAATATTAAAACACCACTGCAGCCCAGAAATAAATCCCACTTGATCACAGTTAATATGTCTTTTACTATACTGTTGGATTCAATTTGCTAGTATTTTGTTGAGAATTTTTGCATTCATGTTCATCAGGAATATTGGTCTGTAATTCTCCTTTTTAGGATGGGTCTTTACTGGTTTTGGAATCAAGGTAATGCTGGCCTCATAGAATAAGTTTGGAGGTTTTCCTTCCATTTCTATTTTTTGGAACAGTTTCAAAAGAATAAGTATTAGCTCTTCTTTAAATATTTGGTAATCCCCCCAGGAAACCATCTGGCACTGGACTCTTATCTGTTGGGAGACTTTTGGTTACTGATTCAATTTCTTTACTGGTTATAAGTCTGTTAAAATTTTCTATTTCTTCCTGTTTGAGTTTTGGTTTTATATGTTCCTAGGAATTTATCCATTTCTTCCAGATTTCACATATAAATAAGTTTAACCAAGGAAGTGAAATAACTGTACCTTGAAAACTGTAAGACATTGATGAAAGAAACTGAAGATGACACAAATAAATGCAAATATATACTATGCTCATGGATTGTAAGAATTAATATTGTTAAGATGTCCATAATACCCAAAGTAATCTACAAATTCATTATAATCCCTATCAAAATACAAATAGCATTTTTCACAGAACTAGAACAAATAATCCTAAAATCTGTATGGAACACAAACAACTCTGTATAACCAAAACAATCCTGTGAAAGAAGAACAAAGTTGGAGTATCATGCTCCAGGATTTCAAACTATGCTACAAAGCTTCACTGATCAAAACAAATACAAAGATCAAAAGAATAGAATAGGCAGCCCAGAAATAAACCCACTTACATGGTCAAGTAATCTATGATAATGGAGATAAGAATATACAATGAAAAAAAAGACAGTCTCTTCAGTAAATGATGTGAACACTGAACAGCTACATGCAAAAGAATGAAACTGGTTCATTTTCTTACACCATAAACAAAAATAAATTCAAAATGTATTATTGACTTAAGTGAAACCTGAAAACATAAAATTCCTAGGTGAACACACAGGTAGTAAGCTCTTGAATATTGGTCTTAGCAATATTTTTTAGATCTGTCTCCTCAGACAATGACAACAAAAGCCAAAATAAACAAATGGGTCTACCTCAAACTAAAAAACTTCTTCACAGCAAAGGAAAAGATCAACAAAATGAAAAAGCAACCTAATGAATCGGAGAAATTGTTTGCAAATGACGTATCAGATAAGGGGTTAACACCCAAAATATATAAACAACTCATACAACTCAGTATAAAAAAATCCAATTAAAATATGGTCAGAGCACCTGAATAGATATTTTCCCAAAGAAGACATACAGATGGCCAATAGGTACATGAAAAGATGCTCAACAGCACTCATCACCAGGGAAATACAAATCAAAACCACAATGAGATATCACCTCACACATGTCAGAATGGCTACTATCAAAAAGATAAGGAATAACAAGTGTCAGTGAGGATGTGGAGAAAAGGGAACCCTTGTGCATTATTGGTAGGAATGTAAATTGGTATGGCTACTGTGGAAAATAGTATGGATGTTCCTCAAAAAATTAAAAACATAACTACTATACAATCCAACAATTCCACTGTTGCACCTCTCTGTTCATTGCAGCTCTATTTACAATAGCCAAGATATGGAAGCAACCTAAATTCCCATTAATAGATGTATATGTGTGTGCACACACACACACACACACAATGGATTATTATTCAGATATAAAAAAGAATAAAGTCTTGCCATTTTCAACAACATGGATGGACCTAGAGAGTATTATGCTATGTGAAATAAGTCAGTCAAAGAAAGGCAAATATTGTATTCAATTTAAAAAAAGAATGAAATTTTGCCATTTGTGGTAACATGGATGGATAACATAGGAATTATGCTAAGTGAAGTAAGTCAGAGAAAGATAATACCATAGGATTTCACGTACATGTGAAATTTAAAAAACAAATGAACAAACAAAATAAAAACAAAACCATAGATTAAGAGAAGAGAAGTGGTTGCCAGAGGAGAACTAGGGAGTAGATGAAACAGGTAAAGGAAGTGAGGTAAAAACTTCAAGTTATAAAATAAATAAGACATGGTGACTATAATAGCCCACACTCAATAATATCATAGAGCACACTTGAAAGTTGCCAAGAGAATAAATCCTGAAAGTTAACTTCATATGGTGATGGATGGTACTAGGCTTATTGTGGTGATCATTTTGCAACGTAATCAAATACCAAATCATTATGCTGTACACCTGAAAGCACTATAATGTTATATGTCAATTATTCCTCAATAAAGTTTAAAACAATAAAGGAAAGGAAGAGCTTTGTGAAGTATGAAAACAAATTCATTTAAGGCTATGTGAAGTTTGATTTAATTATGGACCTTTCAAGTGGGCAATTTAATGCCTGAATTTTGAGTTAGAGAGATAGGTCTCGATATGGCTTTAGATCAGATTAGGGACGAATCAGCCATAATAGTTCAGTAGATGATATGATATATAGAATAAGATTGGCTTTGGAGTCAGACAGACATGAGTTTGAGTTCTACCTCTGTCACTTACCAGCAGTGTTACTTTGAGCAACCAGCTTTATTTCTCTGAGCTTCAGTTTCTTCACTTATAAAATGGATAAAACTGTTACCTCACAGAATTAATGAAATATTGAAATATTAATTATATGGAAATTTTACCTTTTTGTTAAATTTTTACATGTATTATCACATTTAATCATCAGGACTACATACATGTATTATGGGTACACACACACACACACACACACACACACACACAGAGATAGGCAGATAGATTGCCTTCTAACAGCATCAGTGAGTTCTCAGAGAAATGCATTTGGAGTGTCCACCACAAGGCCATTCAAGAAGGCTCCTCCCAGAAGTGCTAGGAATTTAAGAGGGCACTCCTGACCTATTCTTCTATTTGTAGTTGGCTTCACAAATTCCTTGTGAGTGGTAAAACTTTAGCCCTCAAGGTGAGGATATTTTAGGATCCTCTCAGAAGTCTGCCAAGATCCATCCAATCAGGGTCTTCTGCATTGTCCCAGACAAAATAAGTTCTAAATATTTGTTTTGAAAGTCAGGACTGCTGCTTATAAAAGTTTCTCAGAGGTGTGTGTGTACATGTGTGTTGTATGTATAGTTCTTTTTGAGTTGAATGTATATGCAATACAACTGTATCGAGGGGTGTGGGAAGTGAAAGAAAGTTGCTTTATGCAGAGAATAAACAGCAAAAAGGAGAAACAAAATTAGAACAAAGATAGACAGTCCTGGCCTTAGCATAAAAGTGGCCCCAAAATACTGGGTTAAGGATAAACTAGTCCTTTTGCTTAGATTCTCCAGTTTGACAAAATCTGAAACTGTCAGCAGAATAGATTATTCATACCATTTTTTTCAATGCAAAGAATGCAGTCAGAATTTTATTTAGAAAATCATAGATATATTGACGAGGTGACTATTCAAAATCTACACAAGAAAATTTACACACATTATATTTAACATATGCTTTACCTTGATCATTATTCTCTGGTATCTTCTGCGTTCCAGCCACCCTCTGACATAGGCCTGCATGATGGTGATCATTTTCACTATTTTTTTGGTATTTATGAATTTGTTCCTTTCCCGGAACACTTGGAAGATTTCTATGTGTGGTCCAATTCTTTTAACTTTATTGTCAAGTTTACCACTTTTAGTTAGAATAGATTTTGACCTAAAAATAAAATATAAAACTTTCTTAGTGTAGTTAATAAGAAAAATAATCACTTCTGAAAAGTCTTAAATTCATTTCAATGATAAATATACTGAAATAGGAAATGTATTATTATTTGTACATAAATTTCATACAGATCACCTGAACACGTCAACAGGGTTCTCCAAATAAGTTTCAATATGCCAGAGTCAACGTAATATGTACAAAATTAACCTTCTAAAGAAAGCAAATCCAAAAGAAAGCAAATTTGTCAAAGCTTATCCATAACTATTCAAAAAAGAGATATAACATTTGAGGAACAAAATGTTTTCATATAACAGAGTTAGTCATATAGTTAGTCAAAATAAAGACTACTTAAAATTATTTGGCACTGATATGCTGCTTATCAGACACAATCTGAAAAATGATTTTATTTTCCAAATGCTCTCTATCAAAAGGCATGGTAGTGTAGTGGTAACGTCATGGACTATAGGATCACAGAAGCAAGTGACCATAATGGAAACCATTATAAACCCTGACATACTGATGTGGATGGGCCTTGCAGTAATGAAAATTTGTGAGAAAACTGCAGACTTTCTACCATGGACAGACTGTAATCTCGTGTCTGTTTTTTTTCATTTATATATGGTGTATTCTTTATGTGGCAGTTAGTTTTTTCAAAGTCTTCCAAAGTTCAAAGTATAGTTTCCCTGCAATTTTTAGCATATAAAAATCTTTTTTTTCCTCTTCATTACTTTGGTTTCTGCATGTTTCACAGCTGAAATTCCAATGAGTTGCCCAGGTTGATTCATACACCAGACAGAACTGAGTCTTGGCCCTAAAAAGTACACTGTATATAGATATCTGGATCCTGAGCCCAACTTTCTTGATTCCCACAGTGAATATCATGGCTCTGTTTCTGCATTTTCTTTCCTCTGGAGTTTATTTTGATGTCTGCATTATGCTGATTCATGAGGAGTCCTGTTCTATTTTGTACAATGGACATTATTGTTCTTCCCGTGGTAACTGAAATGTTGGGAGTCTGATTTTGATTATTTCACGCAGACATCTAGTCTCTGTCGGGTCGTAGATGGTAGATGACAGCTCAGTCTTTTTCATTTATTCTTTTATGTTAGTCTTAAAGTTTATGATACGCCTTGTATTACATGTAGTTTGAACACCAGTATAGCTAAAAACATTTAAGAGGCAATTTTGTGCCAACTAGAATGGAGATCAGCTCCCTATCAAGAGACTGTCATAACAAGTATCTTCTTTGACTCCGTGACATTCCTATTCCCAAGAAGCCACAACTGACAAATGAAATTTGTTCAGGCACAGAAAACTGGGTTCCATATCTACTTTTCACCTATAGCTAAGGATGTAGAACTAAGGCTGTTTATTCTCTTTGTGCTTGTGTGTATAAATGAAAAAAAAAGTTCTCACTCTCCTTGCAAAAGAAAAGAAGTTAGCTTTGTACAACGTTCTTGTAACTGTAGTTCTTTTGTATCTATGGCTGGTCCTTTCTCTCATTCTCTTTCTTGAGAAAACTTTTTTTAGATTAATGAGTCAATACTATATCATTTTGTGTTCTGAAGAAATATCTTATTTAGACAAAACTACACTAAAAGGCAAAGAAAAGGAAGTATATTGTTCAGGGTTTTTTTTCTTTAAATTAATATTGATTTTGAACAGCTTAGAAAAGAGAGCTCTGCCTTATAAGAGGATTTTTGCTTGGTTGATATAGCAATTTTGATGAATGACCCCAATGTATGAAAAAAACTAGTGATGTAGACAAAATGTTAATGATTGGTTCTGGCTTATCCAGAGTTTAAAGACCTACTGTGAAATCTAGAGAATTATGATTTCCTAGCTTTTCTCCTTTCTGTCAGAAGAATTAAGAGAATTGTCATAGGAATACCCAAGTGTGCCAAGTGTATACCCTAAGTTCCATGTTCCAACAGGAAGAGATAAATAAATCTTAAAGGGGTATGTGTGATTGTAAATTGATGTGTGATGTGTACTGTTGAAGCACGAGTATTCTGCTGGTCTCTAAAGTTGCCTTGAATGTCACAGAGGTCTTAGTTACCCCCTCAAAAGTGTGTGTGTGTGTGTGTGTGTGTGTGTGTGTGTGTGTGTGTGTGTGTAAGAGAGAGAACTGAAACTGAAATTAGTTATTTTGGTTAAAAGCTATAGTTAAAATGAGTGATTAGAACTATATTAAGTAAAATAATTATGAAGAAATGCAAACGTGCACAGAATGATGGATATGTTTTGTCTGTTTTTATCAACTTAACAAGAAATAAGTTTTATCTTAGGCTTTAGACATACAGACTTTGATCAATAGTACATCTCTAAATAACTGGAATGCTAAAAATAATAGAAAGGGAAATTTGAAGTTGAAGTATAATTTATAGAAGGCTTGATGTAAAGTGAATTATATTAACAAATAATGGATTTGAAAAGCCATAAAATATATCAAATTTTTACCAAGTCAATTTTGGTAAGTTTAATCATAAAAAAGAGAAATGCTTGTGAATCCTTGACTATAAAATGTTATTTAAGTGGTATACAAAAAGAATAAGATTGGAATTTGATTTACTTTCTGTTGCATTGACAGACTGAGTTTTGAATCCATTCTGCTCTTAATTTAACAATGGAAAAACCATTTAATGCCTTCAATATAGTGTGCCTGGAAAATAAAAGTTACTTATATCACAAAAATATTCTATCGTAATTATCTTTTTTTTTCTTTGTGATCTACTGCTTGCAAAATCTGGTATTCCTAATATTTAATGTTACGGTGGCTGTGTTACTATTGTTTTACTCTAAAGGAACCAATGAATTGCTCATAATCTTGGCTCCTCTAACAATTCTTTCCAATATTGTTTCTCCAAGTTCAAACTCCAAACGTAAAAATAAACTATTATTATATATTTTAAGCTATCTTCTGGGTGTCCCAGATGGCTGCAGGACCACACCAAAGATTTTCTTCTTCACTATATAAAAGGAGGGATGCTAGAAATGGTAAAGTATGTTTGGCATAGTTATATAACTGAACCAAAGATGGTTTTTTGTATATTGGCCCCTGCATTGTTCTTATATCAGGGTAGGATCATTAGCTCACAAGCCTGCTGGCTCAAAACTCAAAATTCTTAGACATCCTATTGTTTTAAATGTCTCCCAAAAAGTATATTTTCAGCCATTCAGAGCCTGCCTACATATTTTGGAGATATTAGCAGGTTCAATTCGAGACCACTGCACAACAGTGAATATCAATGTGAATATTGCAATAAAATGAGTCAAATGAATTTGTTGGTTTCCCGATGCACATAAAAGTTATATTTCAACTATATCATTATCTACTAAGTGTGCAATAGTGTTATGTCTAAAACAAAATGTGCATACCTTAATTTAAAATTCTTTGTCATTTCAACAATCTTCACAATATGTCCACCAGGATTAGATTCCATTTTAAGAAACAACATTCTAGGGCATCAGGGTGGCTTAGTTGATTGAGCATCTGACTCTTGATTTCGGCTCAGCTCATGATCCCAGAGTTGTGGGACTGAGTCCAGCGTCGGGCTCTGCACTGACAGAGTGGAGCCTGCTTGGGATTCTTTCTCTCTCTCTCTCTCTCTCTCTCTCTCTCCCTCCCTCCCTCCCTCCCTCCCTCTGCCCCTCTACCCTGCCTGCTCTTTCTCTCTCAAATAAAATTTAGAGTTTTTTTAAACAAAAAAAAAGAAACCACTTTCTTTGCTCATCCTTAAGAAGCAATTCCTCATCGGTTCAAGTTTCATTGTGAGAACACAGCAATTCAGTCACATCTTCAGGCTCCACTTCTAATTCTAGTTCCCTTGCTATTTTCACCACATCTGCAATTACTTCCTCCTCTCTGAAGTCTTGAATTCCTAACATCTTCCATGAGGGTTGGAATAAACTTCTAACCCATTTATGTCACTATTTTGACTTCTTCCCATGATATCACAAATATGGTTAATGGCACCTAGAATGGCGAATCCTCTCCTGAACGTTTTCAATTGACTTTACCAGATCCATCCAAGGAATCACTATCTACAGCAGCATTAGCCTTACAAAATGTAATTCTTACACAATAACACTTAAAAGTCTAAATCAGTCCATGACCCATAGCCTACAGAAGAGATACCATGTTAGCAGGCATGAAAACAACATTCATCTCATTGACCATCTCCATCAGGGCTCTTGGGTGACCCGGTAAATTGTCAGTGAACAGGAATATCTTGAAAGGAATCTTTAATTCTGAGCAGTAGATCTCAACTCTGGGCTTAAAATATTTAGTAAACCATGTTACAAACAGATGTTCTGTTATTCAAGGTTTATTGTTCCATTTATAGAGCACAGGCAGAGTAGATTTAACATAATTACTAAGGGTTCTAAGATTTTAAGAATGGTAAAGAATCATTGGCTTCAACTTAAACTCACCAGCTGCATTCACCCCTAACAAGAGTCAGCCTGTCCTTTGAAGCTTTGAAGCCAGGCATTGACTTCTCCTCTCCAGCTATGAAAGTCCTAGATGGCATCTTCTTCCCATACAAGGCTGCTTCATTTACAATGAAAATCTGTTGGTTGATGTGGCCACCTTCATGAACGGTCTCAGCTAGACCTTCTGGAGAACTTGCTCCAGCTTCTCCATCATCAGCACTTGCTGGCTCACCTTGCCCTTTGATGTCAGTGAGATGGCTTCTTTCTTTAAACCTCATGAACCAACCTCTGCTAGCTTCCAACTTTTCTTCTGCAGCTTCCTCACCTCTCTTAGCTCTCATAGAATTGAGGAGAGTTAGGGCCTTGCTTTGGATTAGTTAGGCTTTGGCTTAAGGGAATATTGTAGCTGGCTTAATCTTCTACTCAGACCACTCAAACTTTCTCCCTCTCAGCAATAAGACTGCTTCACTTTCTTACCATTGATGTGTTCGCTGGAGTAGCACTTTTCATCTCCTTTAAGAACATTTCCTTTGCACTCACAACTTGGCTGTTTGGCACAAGAGGCCGAGCTTTCAGGTTACCTGGGCTTTCGGCATGCCTTCCTCACTAAGCTTAATCATTTCTAGCTTTTGACCTAAAGTGAGGGATGTTCAACACTTCCTTTCACTTATTAAATGATCTAATTTCAATCTTGTTATGTCTCAGGGAACAGGCAGGTCTGACAAGAGGAGACACAGGGGACAGCCAGTTGGTGGAGCAGTCAGAACACCACATTTATGGATTTTGGGTGTGTTCTGTGGCACCCCAAAACAATTACAATAGGAACAACAAAAATCACTGACCACAGAACCATAACAAATACAATAATTATGAAGAAGTTTGAAATATTGAAAAAATTACCAAAATATGACACAGATACATGAAGTGAGCAAATGCTGTTGGAAAAATTGCTCAACACATGGTTGCCACAAACCCTCATTTTGCAAAAAAAAAAAAAAAAATGCTACTGTGAAATGCAATAAAGTGAAGCACAGCAAAACAAAGTATGCATATAGTTCTCTCTAAACTAATCTCTAAAATAGTTATATGTATAAAAATATCAATCATAGTTTTGCTTATCATGGGAGAAATCCAGAAACAAATATCTAAGTAAACTGTATTATATCCAGTCAATAAATTATGAGGTCATAAAAATGATATTTATGAACATTATGTAATAACTTAAGTGCTTACGATTCCAAAAAAGGATTAAGAGAATGAAGACATTAAATTATATGCACTATATGATTGCAACATTATTTTCTAAATGATGTATATAAATAAGTCCAGAAAGAAACATGCTAAATATTATTAGTGACTGTATTAATGCGGTGGTTCTGAATCAAGTGAGGCATCTAAGAAATATTTTCAAAGAACTCCTTCTCAGGGTCTTTCCTCATAGATTCTGATGCATTAACTCCTCCAATAAAATGCAAATCCATGATTAAACAGTATGTTGTAAAGAAAACCTTAGGTTTATTTTTTTTAACTTTTTTTTAACGTTTATTTATTTTTGAGACAGAGAGAGACAGCATAAACGGGGGAGGGGCAGAGAGAGAGGGAGACACAGAATCGGAAGCAGGCTCCAGGCTCCGAGCCATCAGCCCAGAGCATGACGTGGGGCTCGAACTCACAGACCATGAGATCGTGACCTGAGGTGAAGTCGGACAATTAACCAACTGAGCCACCCAGGCACCCCGAAAACCTTAGGTTTGATAGAAATGGTTACAACTGACTATTGAACAACATGGGTGTGAACTGTGCAGGTCTACTTATATGTGGATTTTTTCAATATAGTACAGTACTATATATGTATTTTCTCTTCCCTTATGATTTGCTTAATAACAACTTTTCCAGCTTACTATATTGTAATGTATATGATACATTTAGCATACAAAATATATGTCAATTGACTTTTTATTACCAGTAAGGCTTCTGGTCAACAGAAAATTAGTAGTTAAGTTTTGAGTCAAAAAGCTATATGCAAAATTTTTATTCTACGGGAGAGTCAGCACCCTAATCTCCATGTTGTCCAATTGTCAACTGTATTTATTTCTTGTTCTCTATTTTTATATTTTATGTAGACTAATATGCATTGTACAACAAAAAAAATAAATATATAATAATTAAATCCATTAATAGCAGTAGTAGCAGCAGCAGCAATATTTTACTAAACATTTGTTTCAGATATACTTTCTCCCTGAATCCTGAAAATAGTTTTATTGGATGGGCGCCTGAGTGACTCAGTTGAGCGTGCAACTGAACTTTGGTTCAGGTCATGATCCCAGTGTCGTGGGGTCTAGCCCACCTCCACTGATCATGGATCCTGCTTAAGATTCTCTTTCTATCTCTGCCCCTGCCCCGCTTATGCACTCACTCGTGCCCTCTCCCTTTAAAATAATTAATAAAAATGTTAAAAATAATAATTTTATTGGATAAATGTTACTATTATGATTTCATCCATTGATGCAAGAGAAATTATGTGACTTCCAAAGATCATGAAGGTGTAATTAGCATAGTCAGAATTCAAAGTCCTCCTTGCCTTGTATGTAATACAATCAAAAGAGAACAAAATCATGTCCTGACTTCCCCAATCCTCAATTGTTAGGATGATTTGGGTGACTGGCTCTAGGTTTCTCTTCTTTTGTTTGTTACAGCAGTACTGAAAAGATACAGCCATACAACATATACTAAGATAGGGGAGATGCATTGTGACTGCCAAATATATGGAGGCCAAGTGACCTCTTATTAGAGAATCAGTAGGAACTATCCTGTGCTTACCGTCTAAATGAAATTTAAAAATTTATCTTCTTTCACAATGTCTTAACACAATTCTGATATGGAGAGAATTCTCATTTTTACAGATTCTTAGCCACTAAAGAGTCTCTATAAAATTCTTCTGGAAAATCTTTATGAGATAAATATGTAAGTCATTAGAGGCTAGATATAAAAACAGTTTTCCTCATTGAAGAGACCAACTGCTTTGTCCTCAAGCCACCTCCTGCTAAAGTCACCCTAAGAAAGATTGAAAGAAAGACCAGGGATGGCTTGAATAGCTGATTTTGACTTTTTCATTTGAAGTTTGACAAATCTATGATCACGGTATGAAATCGAGTAGTTTTCAGTGAGAGAAGAAATCATTAAGCAAGATTACATGTGAGAAAAGATACAATAAGTTAATTAGTAAGTTAATCATGTCTGAACATTAGATACTGAGCTTGGCAAACATTTGAACAGGGAATTTCCTTTCAACTACTAATGCTTATATGGTAATATATATTAAACACTAAATCAGTTTTAGAGTTTGGTTCAGATATTGCTACTAATTAGTTTTGGCTGATATTGAAGTATTTTGTATGCTCCATTTATAAAAGCACTGCTTGCCCATCTGTTCATAGGTTGAAAGTGATTAAAGGGTACTTATTTTGGCTGTTGTAAAAGCCAAATACTTTTCAAGCTGCAAATATGTGACAAAACCAGTTGAGGTTGCCAAGTTCAGAAATATATTAAAAGAGATTTGTGATGTTTCCCTCCCCCAATTCTTCTTCCAACCTGCATTATCAGAAAGTAAATATCACTGTTTTCCCGATTAGACTAGCATGCCTCTTTGTCCAAACGCTTTGCAATTTCGTTATAATTTTCACAATTTACCCTGATTTGGATCCTCTGCTACCAAGCTGTGTTGAGGGCTTTCGTTTCCTGTACGTGCAGCCTTGAAGTAGAAACATGTGATGCCCTCGTGCTCTGCATGCCAGATTTGAAAGCAATGTGGGTAACGAGTGAAATAAGTTTGTGGCCTCCTTTAATCCCCTACATGAGGTCTGTTCAGTTTGAAAACAATGCATTTAAATTCAGAGTGGGATTTTAAAAAACAAAGATTTTTAAGAACAGGGATGCACTACATTTCCATGAATAATATAGTCTCAATACTATTTAAAATTTTTAAGTAATCTCTACACCCAATGTGGGGCCCGAACTCACAACTCCTAGATCAAGAGTCACATGCTTTTCTGACTGATACTGCCAGGCGCCCCTTGGCTTAATACTATTTAATACTTCATTTCCAAATCTTCCCAAGGGATTAGCGCTGCATATTTGTAAAACCTGTACACTTCAAAAATCAGACCAGGGTTTCGGGGACTTTTAAAAATAAGATGCAATCTCCTGAAGTGGAAAATAACACCACTTTAATTCAGACAAAATGTTTAGTTTCAATATCTGAATGAAATGCATTTTCTTCTGTTCTTTATACACTCCTTTTGTATTTTGATCATTCCTCATGATGTCAGCCTGCCAGACGCTCCCAAAACCAAGTCGCCTCTTATTTTTGGCTGTTCCCGGTAGCATAGCAATCTCTCAAAGTAGATCATATTAAAGGGTGGGGTCGACATTCTATCTGAAGTCTCTGTGGGTAGGCTCAGTCAGTTAAGCATCTGACTCAGCCTCAGGTCATGATCCCGCAGTCCATGGGTTCGAGCCCCATGTTGGGTTCTGTGCTGGCACCTCAGAGCCTGGAACCTGCTTCGGATTCTGTGTCTCCCTCTCTCTCTGCCCCTCCTCTGCTTGCACTCTGTCTGTCTGTCTGTCTGTCTCTCTCTCTCTCTCTCTCTCTCTCAAAAATAAATAAATATTTAAAAGATTAAAGTTTCTGGGGGTATTTGCTTTAGTTTATTTACTACCTGAAGTTCTCTAACTAGTACCTATCCAGCAGTGCAAGTGATATAATGGGTTGGTAGGATTTTCTCTCCTTGACCCTAAAGAAATTCTCCCAGCCAATTTTGTCATATCTAGGGAAACATGGGTTTTATTATTACTGCTGCTGCTGCTTGGTATCAATTTATCAAAAGCTTTTCCTCAAAACAACTTGGAAATATCTAAGTTCAAATTCAGTTCAAAAAAAAAAAAAACCCACAATTATTCTTTCCCTCACATATAAACATTTTGGAGGAGCACTTATTTATTGTGAATTAAAATGAAATTGTCATTTTACATAGTAGAAAAACAAAAGTAGAAAGGAAATGTTATTTTTGTTCAAGTTTCATTGATTCTGATTTTATGGTCAAGGTAATCTACGATGCACTTTCAGAGAATTCTCTTTCATACAAACATTTAAAACTCCTTTTTATTGTGCCTATGCATTTTATCCATAGGACACTGAAAAAACTTACCCTGAAGATGCCTGAAATGACTAGGAAGTTTATGCCAAAGGTGTAATAGGGGCTGATTTTTCTGTGGCACAGTGACCAGAATTGTCAATTTTTCATGAGCTTATCTAAAAAATAGGGAACATGAGTTGTCTACTCTCCGAATACAGTAATTTGCTTATTTCTCTTGGGGTGACCCTCTGCTCCTGGCCCAAACTTTAGTCAGTCCTGGAGGAGAGTTGCCTCCACCCACTGCCATCGGTCTCTCTCATCTCTGCTCAAAAAGGGCAGACAATGAAGACTGGTGCCTGTTCATAGATTACTTGTCCCTAGAATAGAATTCAGGTGATTCTAAAATCATTTTCTGATATTACTCTCAATCTTTTAGCCCCAACCACGTATATGTTTTAGGGACTGTCATTTCTAGGAATTCAGAGACCCTCAGGCAGGCACAAAGAGTGATGGTCAGACAGTGGCAGGTCAAATTCTATTAGAAAGTCAGGAAACGTGGATGGTCTTCAGAGCAACCTGCAGGAGACAGAGAGGGACTTTATAGCCCCCTTTCTCCTTGTTTCTGCCTCCACACTCTCCCTCTGTGAGTTTTTCCATGAAAAACTAATTGAAAATCTGAATTTCCCTGCTTGAGATATTCATTTATTTTGCTTGCGGGCAGGATTACTGTGATTTAGAGATGGAAATTTATGTGTGTTTTTCCTCCCATGATTCTGCTTGTTGCTCCTCAGACATTTTCGTTCTGATTCCATGCAGGAATCACACCTTCACAGGGGCTTCCCTTTTAATCAGGCTCAGCCATTTTTCCCCCCAGGTACTGATTCTATGTAGTCAGTTTCTTCCTTGCTCACTGCTACATCCCTCAGCAGACACTGGTGGAATCAAGAATACCCATGCATATGAGACAAAGTAAACTCAAGACTTTTCTAATTTCTCAGCCACCTCTATTTCAAAGAAGAAAGCAGAAGTTCCCAATTCAGCCTCTAGCTTAAGCCAATATGCTTCAACTCCGTTTTACCAGAGAATCCAGCTATCAGAACGTGGTTACTGTTTGGCCTGCCTACTGGTGTAATGTATTTCCATCCAATTGGACAAGATTGAAAAAACCAGTTGGTGCTGACCTAATGATCCTTGGTGACTCTCACCGATGCTGGATTCTGGACACATTCAGAGATCAAAGCTGCCAATGGTCTACTGCCGACCTTGCTCCTGCTTGGGTGTATGGCTTTCTTGAGTAGAATCCTTACACAGGAATGTAAGTAATAAAAGGCACCAAAATTCCATAATTAACAACTAAGAGAAAGTTTCAAAATTGTTGGCAACAGTCATAAGCAGGGGGCCAACAGTTCCTGAATATTCAGACCAAAGTAGACATTCTAAAAGCCAGGGAAAGCTAAGATAGGTGAAGGATCAGCACAAAGGACACACCAAGCACCATAAAATGATTTCAGGGAAAAGAAATAATTGAGGCAATTATCTGACCTATATTTAGCTACCTTTGTCCTCTTCTTACACTAGTGAGGAACAGGCCTGAGGAAGGCAGGCCTGGAATACTGGGAAACATTTGGCCAAATGATAATACTTGGCTTTAAGGTGTATGAGTTTTGAGATGGTAGCATTTCCCAGGAGATAACAGTTCTCTGGTATCTTCCCAGATTTCTTCATATCACAAGATAATGGCGCTGGAGTACCATCAAGGTACTACTCTCTATTAACTTGATAACCCTAGCAGAAAGCAGTGAATTCATCCTAGGAATTGACAGAGCTGGAAGTTGAAGGGAACACTGGACATAGTCAAATACACCCTCTCGCTAGCTACTCAAAGTGTGATCTGAGGACCAGCAGCATTTGGCATGACTTGGGGTTTACTGGAAATGCAGTATCTCAGGCAACGCAATATCTCATTGGTTCTATGTTGCTCAATAAGAATGACCATCATACCAAAAAGGGCAGAACAAATACTCATAGAAGAGAACTCAAACTGGAAAGATTTCATAAACAAAACTGAAGCTCCTCTTAGTTAAATTTTCTGGGCTGAGACAAATAATTTTCCAGATTCATCTGTTGATCTGCTCTCTTTGAGAAACCAGACGATGAATGTGATATGAGAGTCCTGGAGAACGGTAAATGTCTTCACTTTCAAAGAGGAAAGAATAAAAAAAAATATGTAAAGTATGGAGCAGTAAGTATGGACCAGATTTTATCAGTTACCAACTGAATGGTATATAATTAAAGTAGTAATGGTGCCAAGAGTCAGAATGTGTATAAAAAGAATGTCATGCCATCTTGAATTTCTTTTACTTTATTTTAATTGTATTATTATTTTTGTATTGTTTTGCTAGGTTGCTCTTATTTATGATGTTTCTGAATGTCAGGAAGGTAATTTCCAAGGTTCTCATAGAATCTTTGTCAACCAGGTAGAGAAATAATAGGCTGATTGGGTGGTCTTGTGTATAGGGTGGATAGTATCATTACCAGCTGAGATACGGAATATAAGAAAGAAGATTTGGAGAAGGGACACATAATTACTTCAGTTTTGAGAAATGGTTACCGGATATTACAGTAAAGATACTAATAAGCAGTAGAAATGGGGAAAAAAGCTACAAATAGCTAAAAAAGGGGAAAAAATCATTACAAGACAAAAACAAAATTAAAAAATTTAATTCATCCATTGAAAAAATATTCATTCATTCATTCATTCATTCATTCATTCATTCATTGTAAGATGCTCTTCTAGCACTGAGGATATACTAGTAATTAAAACACAGAAAACTCTCTGTCCACATTGGGCTTATATTCTAGTGGGAAAGACAAACAGTAATCACAGTAAAAAACTTAACTGCAGAGTATTTTAGAGGCAATATATGCTATGATAAAAAAAAACAAATAAAGTGGGAAGGCAATTAGGGAGTGATAGCAAGGGTGGAAGATAAAATTTCAAATGTGTGTCATGGCAGGTATAAGTTCTTGAAAAGGTAATATGTCAGCTAATTTTCTGAAGTAAACGTGACAAGGAGTTAAATCCAATGTTGAGATGTGACAGCTTTACTTGCAAAGCTATGCAATTGGTTGATACATATGATTATACAAAGAATTCCTCTCAGACCCATGGAGATGGTTAGGTACCTTTCCTCCATCATTACAGTTACCACATTACTTTATAATTATCTCTGGGTCTATCACCCTTCTATACTCTGAATTCCCTGAGAGCAATGACTCTTCTTTGTGTGCTTGGAAATATTTAGTAGATAAAGAAAAGAAGAGCAGAAAAGAGAAGAAAGGAGAGATGAAAGGAGAACAAAATGGGGACAAATTAGAATATCTGATGTCTCAGAGTTTGCTTGTTTGGGGTTTTGTTTCTATTTCAGAATTTAAATCAATGTATTACCCTTAAGAAATTGTCCACCAAAACTGACATAACGATGGGCTTCATGAATGGATCCACAGTGTTGACAGTTTGGTCTCATTCTACCTGTGTAGATAAAATTATATCTGAAATACTGTTTTTTCCTAAGCAACATACTTTATTTTTTTTAAGTTTATTTATTTGTTTTGAAGGGGGAGGGGCAGAGAGAGAGGGAGAAAGAATCTCCACACTGATAGTGTGGAGCCCAACATGGGACTCTATCTCAAAACTGTGAGATCATGACCTGAGCCAAAATCAAGAGTAAGACGCTTAACGAACTGAGCCATCCAGGCTCCTCCACACATCTTTCCATGCTAAGCAAGATACTTTAAAAAGGATACTTTTGAGTATGGTGAGCACCTGTTCCTTTCCTCTATTTTATACCTCCTTGACTTTTATAGAACTGCACTTCCTCCAGTCCACTCATGTGACTTCAACATGATTTGTCTAGGGTTGATTGTGTCATCCACACTGAAAGGTCAGCCAGAATAATTCAGGGTGGTGGGGGGGGGCAGTCAGTGGGTGTGGATGTGTGAAAGAGACCATTCTTTTTGGTAAGAGCAGGAAGTAAGTCAATTGCAAATAGCTGGAAGCCAGCCATTTTCCTTAATACATGGAGAAAAAGTCTTTAGTAAGAGGTATTAAAGCCAAGCAGGAGCAAGCAGAGATTTGAAATGAATGAAGAGAGTACATCTTGAAGACATTACATTTGACCTCTGAACAACCTGAGGGTTATAGGCACTGACCCCTTGTGCAATAAAAAATTACATATAATTTTTGACACCCCCCAAAAAACTTAATAGCCTGTTGACCGAAGGCCTTTCTGATAACATACACATATTTTGTACATGTATCATATACTGTATTCTTATAATGAAGTAAGCTAGAGAAAAGAAAATGTTACTAAGAAAATCATAAGGAATTAAAAATAGACTTACAGTACTATATTGTAAAAAATCCTCATATAAGTGGACCCTTGTAGTCCAAACCCATATTGTTCAAGGGCCAACTGTACTTGAGTCTGTTGAACCAGTAAAACCTGAGATGTTAAAAAGATACAAAGAGCAGATGCCCACCTTACTCTACACTCTTTGAATCTCCATTTACATGGACATACAGATTTAAGTATCATTTTGCTTAAACTAAGTTGAATTACCATTCTAATATGTTGTAAAACCATTATATATATATATATGTATATAATATGTTGTAAAACCATTATATATATACACATATATATATATGTGTATATATACATACATATGTATATATACATACATATATACATACACATATATATATATAATGGTTTTACAACATATTATATACATATATATATATATATCCCTTAAAACCATCATATAAATACACACACACACACACACACACACACACACACACACACACACACACAAACTTAGGGGCTTAATATAAAAAGAGAAGACTAGTAACTAGGGCAGTGCCTTCAAGAAGATAAAGTCAGGACCAACGGGTACGAGTTCAAGGGGGATAGGTGGTGAGCTTTATACAGAGAACTGTCTGAAGAATCTGAAAAGTCCTTACATTAAATGAGATGCCACTTGAACAGAAACATTATGAATCCCTGGAGTTTTCAAGTAGAGGCTATGTGGGTACTGTATTATAAAAATGCACGCTTTGGATAGACGGTTTCAGTAGAAAACCTCTAAGGTTCCTTAAACTCTGGGATTCTATTAGTCTCCAAAGACAAAACACACAAGTGGAAGTACCATCGGGGAAATATTATTCCCATAAATTTATTTATTTTCATAATTTCTTAGGCTGAGTACTGCCCCAGATAAAGAACCGTTCATGGAAGATACTAACCATAAACAAGCTAATGTTACATATTAGGCAACAAAATTTCAAGAAGAGATCAAAGGCAAGTTATCATTTGGTAAATTATAAAAATTGTGTTGAGATAAAATAAGAGAACCTGACCCTGTCTGGGAAAAAATGGTAATGCACAAATATAGTAATTTCAAAGGAAACACTCAACAACCCACCTAAATTTCCTGACTCTGAAATGTGAATTTCATACTTACATATGGCAATAAATGTACTATATGTTTTAATGTCAAAAAAGGAAAAATTGAGGATAGTGCAATTTTACTTTTCAGTGACATATTGGTTATTCATGTCTTGTTACTATTATCCTTTTGGTTCCAGTATACTATAAAATAGTAGGGAAAAAGTATGTAATTATTCCACATCTACATATTTACATGACCTATCTGGACACTTAACATTCTAAAGAATAAAAAAAAAAAGGAACTTCAGGTTTCCAAAATGGTATACTTTTTTCATAGATGATATATTCAAATAACATTTTCATCATCCAAAATTGAAACAAATACTAAAAAGGTGAAAAGTGATGACCAGCCTCTGAACCTATTACAACTAGAAGGCTAGTATTATGAATCAACAATAGAATGTTTTTCCTCTATGAATTAAAGATCCATCAACTGCTCTGTTCTATACTTGCAAATCAGTCAGTCATTAAAAAAAAAACAATTAAGTGCTTTAGAAATTCAACAAAAGGAAAATTCATCATGGAGGTCATATGAATTTGCAAGGGATTAACAGCTCACTGCAGAAAGACATCAAAAGAAAATAAGAGTCTTATTCATGGAATATAATAGTTTATCTGAAGGAAAAAGATTTTTGCCATATGGCTAGAGGTACTAAACAAGTTCGAGTAGACTCAAAGAAGATTGTTTATTTATATAAAGAAAATCTTTCTCACAGAAAATAAAAGTACAGTGTCATCGCAATAGTACAATAGATTACAATCAATAAAGCTCCTGGCTCACAATTTTTGCTTAGATCTTGAGAATGGACTCTGTGTGTGCTGATGCATTATTTCCCTTGACCTAATAATATAAACTGCATTTGATACTTTACATTAAAAATACTATATAAAAATAAAAGAAAAATGGGCTAGGTATAAAGAAGTTAATGAACAGATTTTTAAAAAGATGATGCTAGGAGAAGATAAGATCTTACTTTATTGCAAATATCAATCTTTACCTTTATTGAGGTAAAAAGAATAAATATATATACATAATTCATGTACACATTACCTTTTTTACACTAAAAATTAAGAGTTACATCTATTTGTCTTTAATTCTTTCTGGTTTAGAAAACTTATAATTGGTATTTTACTTGAAAAAACAATAAAATTCACAAAAATATTCCTTTGACAATTCTAAATGAACTGAAATCAGTTGGCTTTCTTTGAAATGCTTCACTTAAACTTTCCTTAATAATGGTTTCAGGCTTTCTCAACCATACTTCAATCTTATGGATTTCTAATAATCTGAAACCTGTGGAATTTTAACAATTTCACAATTTATTATTTAAATTGAAATACTGAAGTAGAAATTATTCAGAAACAGACGTTATAAGTGCTCATCTATGAAAATTATGTTCTAAAAATGTTGAGCAAGGGCGTATATGAAAAAAATGTTTACACCAGAATTAGAAAATTAAGGCAATAAGATCACCTCTTTCTCATAAAAATACACAAATGTATATATTTAAGAACCCAAAAATAAAAGCAACCAGCCACTGTTTGGAGTCTGCAACCTGCAAAATTCAACCTAAATGTACTGGATTTAAGGACTACAACTCTTTGTTTAATAATAATGCTAATGAAAAGTCTTCTGTACATCTGTACATATATTTGTACAGGCAAATGTACCTAAGCACTACTATGCCATCTTTTCTTCTCCTAAATTTTGAGATCTTGATAGCTGAAAAAACAGGGAGATAAAAGAAAAAGATAGGAACTTGAAAACCTGTCTCTTAAGTTTATGATCATTGAAGACTAGGACAGAAATCATGATGACTCTGCCTTTTGAACCATCATTTACCTACGGAAGGGCAACAGGTTCCATTCCCACCCCCACCCCCCACCAAGAACAGGAGTGGGTACACCAATTTGCCGTAATTCCAAATCAAGTGCAGCAGCTCCATTTTTCATTTACTTAACTTCCTAGCCCCACCTTTTAGCAGACAAGAGACTGTCCCCTTAAAAAATAATGCTGAGTTAGCACACAAGCCAGTTCTATTTGCCAAATGTAGAGGGTTCCTGCAAAGCTTGTGGGTGTGTGTAAATGAATTCCATTATCTTTTCTTTTTTTTCTATAACTAAGAAGAGGAGGTGGGGAGCAAACTGTCTTGTATTTACTGTAGCCTGATAGTGGTAATATATGTGTGACATATATTTACCCTTGAAATGCAAATGTGCTTTAGAAATTGGCCAGTACCCCATTGAAGTTGACTGATGACTGACAGAAGGTTATAATACACCCTGCCTCACGCAGGCTGTAAGGAAACCTTGAGCTGAAAATATATGGGAAATTCCTTTCTAACAAGAAAAATCATTCAGGTCAAGCTTATAAGGTCTCAACATTTGGATTTTAAAGTTTTCTGGAATTTCTATGACAGAAATGGTGTGGGATTTCAGGTAAACAAGAAAATATTAATATTGTTTCACTAAGATATTTTCAATGAAATTGTCTGCATGTTTTGTATTTACAGTTTTATATTGTTCACCACGTTATTTTCACATTGCTTCCTTCTCCCTGGGATTCTATTCTAGTGACACTTTTTAATCACTAGAGCCACTGTAAGATTTGCTAATTCAATAAGTACAGTTTCAGTCTACATTTCTTCAGTGAGCATCAGAAAGACAGTTAAAATTTAATATCACAAATGGCATAAAGCAGCATGACTGGTAAGAATATTGAGGGAGGTGCCTGAGTGGTTCAGTCAGTTGAACATCTATCTGACTCTCCATTTCGGCTCAGGTCATGATCTCAGTTTGTGGGATAGAACCCCGTGTCAGGCTTTGCACTGAAAGTGCACAGCCTGCTTGGGATTCTCTCTCTCCCCCCTCTCTGCCCCTCCCCCCTCTCTCAAAATAAATAAATATTAAAAACAAACAAACAAAAAAAAGAATACTGAGAATTAAGGGTTGGATCCTAGTCGACAGTTCTGGGTTTTTTTTTTTTTGTTTTTTTTTTTTTGTTTTTACTTTTGTGACCTTGAAGAAGTTAGTCTTTTTGAATCTCAGTTTTCTCAACTACAAATTAAAAGGATTAAATCAAAAGACCTCTAAACTTCCCTTTAGACATCATTCTCTAAAATGTTTAAGATTTCCCTGCAAAAATAAGCTATATATCCCTGCAAAACTTTGCCACAGCTCTTTATGCCCGCAACAGATGGTAGACTGTACAGGAAAATGTTTAGCATCCAGATTAGCTGGCTGGCTCCAGTAAAATAACTATAATAAACACTCATCTTTCAGACTGTACAATTTTTTAATCATTGAAAGGGCTGGCCTGGATTTTACCTTAGTGACACCTATGAGGGAAAAAAAAAAAGACTTCCTGGTCAAACTGATCAGGTAGAGAATATTTATAGGAAAAAGACATAATATCAGCTGGTTTATTACCATTAAATTGTTATAAAAAATAGCTTTCTTTTCTTTAAAGCAAGTTTTTTGGGGGAAAGGTTTTTTATAACAAATTAAATTTCTTTACTAGACATGAGTCATCCAAGTTTTCTATCTATTCTTGTTTCAGTTTTGGCATGCTATCTTTTTTTCAAAGAATTTGTCCTTTAATCTTTGTTGTTTTGCACATAGTAGGCATGAAGTCATTCACATCCCTTTATTTTTAATATTGGCATTTGTGTTTTAACTCTTCTTTTCCTTAATAAGTTTTGTAACGACCTTACAAAATTTATTATTGTTTTCAAAGAATCAACTTTTGGATTTGTTAATTTGCTATATTGTTTCTCTGTTATTTATTTCATTGCTTTCTTATTTCTATAATGAAGGATAAATGTGCACTTAAAAAGAATGTATATTGCACAGTTGTTGAATGTAGTCTTGTACAAATGTCAATTAGGTCAAATTAGTTGGTAGCTTGTTCAAATCTGCGATAACACTATTTATTTTTTGACTAATTTTCCTATTACTAAAAAAGGCATGGGAAAAATTTCCAGGCATACTTATGAAGTTGTCCATTTTATTCTTTAATCCTGTCAATTTTTGCTTTATTTACATTGAATCTATTACTAAGGCATACACATTTAGGATTATTATCTAATTCTGAAAATTGACCCTTTTACAATTATGAAGTGTCCTCTTTATCTCTGGAAATAGTCCTTGAAGAGTACTTTGATGTTAATATGACCACTCTAGCACTCTTCTGCTAGCTTTTGTTCATTGTTTTATCTTTTTCTATCCTTTTACTTCCAATTAATGTCTTTACATTCATGTTTTAGAGAGAGCTGAGAGTTGTTCTTGCTTTTTTATCCATCCTGAGAAGCTCTTTCATTTACATATAATGTTTACATGTATATTTAATATAAATGTTGCTACAGTTGGGTTTAAGTCTATTTTGTATTTGTTTTTTATTCACTCAATATGTTCCCCTTTCCTGTCTTCTTTTAGTATTCCATTTAGTTTTTAGTATTCCATTTCAGTTTCTGCAGTATCTTTTAGGTTTGCCTTTTTGTATTAGTGGTTGCTCTAGGAATTGTAATATGCATTCTTAATTACCACACTCTGTTTAGAATTAATACTGCTTTACATAAAATGAAAGAAATTTGCAAGAGAATAGCTCCATTTCTGTTGCTATTATTGTCACACATATTTGTATCTACCTAACTTATAAGTAACATAATAATGTTATAATTTTGCCTTAAATGGTCAATTTTATTATTTTTTTATTTTTATTTTTTTTTTAATTTTTTTTCAACGTTTATTTATTTTTGGGACAGAGAGAGACAGAGCATGAACGGGGGAGGGGCAGAGAGAGAGGGAGACACAGAATCGGAAACAGGCTCCAGGCTCTGAGCCATCAGCCCAGAGCCTGATGCGGGGCTCGAACTCACGGACCGCGAGATCGTGACCTGGCTGAAGTCAGACGCTTAACCGACTGCGCCACCCAGGCGCCCCTAAATGGTCAATTTTAAAGAAATTTTTAAAAATTATTCTTTCAAACTGATCAACATATATTTTCTATTTTCAATGTTCTTTATTTCTTCTTGTAGATTAAAGTTCCCATCAGATGTCATTTCCTTTCAGCATGAAGAACTTTCTTTAAAATTTGTGAAGGGCATATCATCTGGTAATAAATTCTCATTTCTTTAATTTAACTGCAAATTGCTTTTTCAGCCTCAATGTTGTGTGATAGTTTCATTAGATATAAAATTATCAGTTGATAGTTTTTTTTTCTTTCAGAACTTTATATAATTTCATTGTCTTCTGTCCTCCATCATTTCTGATGAGAAGACATCCATCATTCTTAAAATTGTAACTTTCCTTATAATATACATTCCCCACAGCTTATTTCCAAAGTTTTTTCTTTGCCTTTGATTCTCAACTCTGACTATGCTTGTCTTCATGGGGTTTTTCTTGTATTTATCTTGCTTATATTTGATGATCTTGGATATGTAAAGATGTTTTTCATTAAATTTATGAAAAATTCAGCCATTATTACTTCAACTGTTTTTTTTTTTTCTGCCTCTTTTTATTTCTCTTCTCCTTCTGAGACTCCAATTCATATATGGTAGTCCATTTGATATTAGATTATAGGTCAGTCAGGTTTTGTTCATTTTGTTTCTCCATTATGGTTTACTTTGCTTCAGATTAGTTTCCATTGATCTATAAGTTTACTGACCTTTTCTACTGCATTTTCCAACATGCTGTTAAACTTACTCAATTGTATTTTCATATCAATACCATATTTCTCACTTTCAGAATTTTTATTTGATTATTTTGTAGTTTCTATTTCTGCACTGGCATTGTCTATTATTTTTTTTAATATGAAACTTATCGTCAAATGGGTTTCCATACAACAACCAGCGCTCATCCCAACAGGTGCCCTCCTCAATGTCCATCACATACTTCCCCTCCCTCCCACCCACCGTCAACCCTCAGTTTGTTCTCAGTTTTTAAGAGTCTCTTATGGTTTGCCCCCTTCCCTCTCTGTAACTTTTTTTTCCCTTCCCCTCCCCCATGGTCTTCTGTTAAGTTTCTCAGGATCCACATAAGAGTGAAAACATACGGTATCTGTCTTTCTCTGCCTGACTTATTTCACTTAGCATAATACCTTCCAGTTCCATCCATGTTGCTGCAAATGGCATGCTTTCATTCTTTCTCATTGCCATGTAGTATTCCATTGTATATATAAACCACATCTTCTTTATCCATTCATCAGTTGATGGACATTTAGGCTCTTTCCATAATTTGGCTATTGTTGAAAGTGGTGCTATAAACTTTGGGGTAAGAGTGCCCCTATGCATTAGCACTCCTGTATCCCTTGGGTAAATTCCTAGCAGTGCTATTGCTGGGTCATAGGGTAGATCTATTTTTAATTTTTTGAGGAACCTCCACACTGTTTTCCAGAGCACCTGCACCAGTTTGCATTTCCACCAACAGTGCAAGAGGGTTCCCGTTTCTCCACATCCTCACCAGCATCTATAGTCTCCTGATTTGTTCATTTTAGCCACTCTGACTGGTGTGAGGTGGTATCTCAGTGTGGTTTGGATTTGTATTTCCCTGATGAGGAGTGACACCGAGCATCTTTTCATGTGCCTGTTGGCCATCTGGATGTCTTCTTTGGAGAAGTGTCTATTCATGTTTTCTGCCCATTTCTTCACTGGGTTGTTTTTCAGGTGTGGAGTTTGGTGAGCTCTTTATAGATTTTGGATACTAGCCCTTTGTCCGATATGTCATTTGCAAATATCTTTTCCCATTCTGTTGTTTGCCTTTTAGTTTTGTTGATTGTTTCCTTTGCAGTGCAGAAGGTTTTCATCTTCATGAGGTTCCAATAGTTCATTTTTGCTTTCTATCCCTTGCCTTTGGGGATGTGTCAAGTAAGAAATTGCTACAGCTGGAATAAGAGAGATTTTTTCCTGCTTTGTCCTCTAAAGTTTTGATGGTTTCCTGTTGCTGGGAGTATGGCTGGAATCGCAAAAGATGAGTCCACAAACAAAATGCAGTTAAGTGAAGGTCCTCATTCTCGAGTGGGAATGAGGCCCTGACTCCAGAATGAAGCTTCTTTTTATTAGGATAATTGCTAAAGACTACGTGCATAAAGTCAGCTAAGCAAGTGTGTTAATCAACCTAATTTAGCTTTTCAAGGTTGAATTTCAAGTTAATTGGTTTCTATAACACTAGGAAGGGTCAGGTGTGAAGGAGGAACCAGCCTTGGAAAATGTTAATGGCTCTAGGCATTCCTTACGAGCTGCAGCCTTGTTCAGCTGTGTAAAAATGTCCTAAGGCCTTGCACCTTCTCCAGCCCTTCCATTTTGAAGCCTTTTCCTTTGATGCTTCTCTCCTGCATCTCCCACAGTTTTCTGTCTCATATTCAGGTCCTTCAACCATTTTCAGTTTATTTTTGTGAATGGTGTACAAAAGTGGTCTAGTTTCATTCTTCTCCATGTTGCTGTCCAGAGCTCTTAGCACCAGTTGTTCAAGAGACTGTCTTTTTTCCATTGGATATTCTTTCCTGCTTTGTCAAAGATTAGTTGGCCATACTTTTGTGGATCCAATTCTGGAGTCTCTATTCTATTCCATTGCTCTATGTATCTGTTTTTGTGCCAATACTATGTGTCTTGATGATTACAGCTTTGTAGCAAAGGCTACAGTCTGAGATTGTGATGCCTCCCACTTTGGTTTTTTTATTCAATATTACTTTAGCTATTCAGAGTCTTTTGTGGTTCTCTAAAAATTTTAGTATTGTTTGTTCCAGCTTCAAGAAGAATGTTGGTGCAATTTTGATTGGGATTACACTGCAAGTGTAGATAGCTTGGGGAAATATTGACATTTTGACAATATTTATTCTTCCAATCCATGAGCACGGAAAGTTTTTCCATTTCTTTGTATCTTCTTCAATTTCCTTCATAAGCTTTCTATAGTTTTCAGCATACAGATGTTTTACATCTTTGGTTAGGTTTATTCCTAGGTATTTTATGCTTCTTGGTGCAACTGTGAATGGGATCAGTTTCTTTATTTGTCTTTCTGTTGCTTCATTGTTGGTGTATAAGAATGCAACTGATTTCTGTACATTGATTTTGTATCTTGAGACTTTGCTGAATTCATGTATCAGTTCTAGCAGACTTTTGGTGGAGTCTATTGGGTTTTCCATGTACACTATCATGTCATCTGCAAAAAGTGAAAACTTGCCTTCATCTTTGCCAATTTTGATGCCTTTGATTTCCTTTTGTTGTCTGATTGCTGATGCTAGAATTTCCAACACTATGTTAAACAACGGCGGTGAAAGTGGACATTGCTGTTGTGTTCCCGATCTTAGGGGGAAAGCTCTTAGTTTTTCCCCATTGAGGATGATATTACCTGTGGGGTTTACATAAATGGTTCCTATAATGTTTAAGTATGTTCCTTCTATCCCAATGTTCTTGAGGGTTTTTATTAAGAAAGGATGCTGGGGGCGCCTGGGTGGCGCAGTCGGTTGAGCGTCCGACTTCAGCCAGGTCACGATCTCGCAGTCCGTGAGTTCGAGCCCCGCGTCAGGCTCTGGGCTGATGGCTCGGAGCCTGGAGCCTGTTTCCGATTCTGTGTCTCCCTCTCTCTCTGCCCCCCCCCCCCCGTTCATGCTCTGTCTCTCTGTGTCCCAAAAATAAATAAAAAACGTTGAAAAAAAAATTTAAACAACAACAAAAAAAAAGGATGCTGAATTTTGTCAAATGCTTTTTCTGCATCAATTGACAGGACCATATGGTTCTTATCTTTTCTTTTATAAATCTGATGTATCACGTTGATTGATTTGCGAATGTTGAACCAGCCCTGCAGCCCAGGAATGAATCCCTCTTGATCATGGTGAAGAATTCTTCTTATTTGCTGTTGAATTCAATTTTCTAGTGTCTTGTTGAGAATTTTTGCGTCCATAGTCATCAGGGATATTGGCCTGTAGTTCTCTTTTTTTGCTGGGTCTCTGTCTGGTTTAGGAATCAAAGTAATGCTGGCTTCATAGAATGAGTCTGGAAGTTTTCCTTCCCTTTCTAGTTTTTGGAACAGCTTGAGAAGGATAGGTATTATTTCTGCTTTAAATGTCTGGTAGAATTCCCCAGGGAAGCCATCTGGTCCTGGACTCTATTTGTTGGGAGATTTCTGATAACTGATTCCATTTCTTTGCTGCTTATGGGCCTGTTCAAGTTTTCTATTTCTTCCTGTTTGAGTTTTAGAAGTGAGTGGATGCTTCGGAATTTTTCCATTTCTTCCAGGTTGTCCAGTTTGTTGGCATGTAATTTTTCATAGTATTCCCTGATAATTGCTTATATTTCTGAGGGATTGGTTGTAATAATTCCATTTTCATTCATGATTTTATCTATTTGGGTCCTCTCCCTTTTCTTTTTGAGAAGATTGGCTAGAGGTTTATCAATTTTGTTTATTTTTTTAAAAAGCCAACTCTTGGTTTTATTGATTTGCTCTACAGTTTTTTTTTTCAGATTCTATATTGTTTATTTCTGCTCTGATCTTTATTATTTTCTTCTGCTGGGTTTGGGGTGTCTTTGCTGTTCTGCTTCTATTTCCTTTAGGTGGCTGTTAGATTTTGTATTGGGGATATTTCTTGTTTCTTGAGATAGGCCTGGATTGCAATGTATTTTCCTCTCAGGACTGCCTTCACTGCATCCCAAAGCGTTTGGATTGTTGTATTTTCATTTTCATTTGTTTCCATATATTTTTTAATTTCTTCTCTAATTGTCTGGTTGACCCATCCATTCTTTAGTAGAATGTTCTTTAACCTCCATGCTTTTGGAGGTTTTCCAGACTTTTTCCTGTGGTTGATTTCAAGCTTCATAGCATTGTGGTCTGAAAGTGTGCATGGTATGATCTCAATTCTTTTATACTTATGAAGGGGTGTTTTGTGACCCAGTATGTGATCTATCTTGGAGAATGTTCCATGTGCATTCGAGAAGAAAGTATATTCTTTTGTTTTGGGATACAGAGTTCTAAATATATCTGTCAAGTACCTCTGATACAATATATCATTCAGGGCCCTTGTTTCCTGTTTATTCTCTGTCTAGATGTTCTATCCATTGTTGTAAGTGGAGTGTTAAAGTTTCTTGCAATTACCACATTCTTATCAATAAGGTTGCTTATGTTTGTAATTGTTTTATATATTTGGGGGTTCCCATATTCGGTGCATAGACATTTATAATTGTTAGCTCCTCCTGATGGGTAGACCCTGTAATTATTATAAAATGCCCTTCTTCATATCTTGTTACAGCCTTTAATTTAAAGTCTAGTTTGTTGGATATAAGTAAAACTCCAGCTTTCTTTTGACCTCCAGTAGCATGATATAGATAGTTCTCCATCCCCTCACTTTCAATCTGAAAGTGTCGTCTGGTCTAAACTGAGTCTCTTGTAGACAGCAAATAGATGAGTCTTGTTTTTTTATCTATTCTGATACCCTATGTCTTTTGGTTGGAGCATTTAGTCAATTTACATTCAACATTATTATTGAAAGACATGGGTTTAGAATCATTGTGATGTCTGTAGGTTTCATGCTTGTAGTGATGTCTCTGGTACTTTTTGGTCCTTGCAGCATTTCACTCACAGAATCCCCCTTAGGATCTCTTGTAGGGCTGGTTTAGTGGTGATGAATTCCTTCAGTTTTTGTTTGTTTGGGAAAACCTTTATCTTTCCTTCTGTTCTGAATGACAGTCTTGCTGGATACAGGATTCTTGGTTGCATTTTTTTGTTGTTGTTCATCACATTGAAGATTTCCTGTGATTCCTTTCTGGCCTGCCACGTTTTAGTAGATAGGTCTGCTACTACCCTTATCTGTCTACCTTTGTATGTTAGGGCCTGTTTATCCCTAGCTGCTTTCAGAATTCTCTCTTTATCCTTGTCTTTTGCCAGTTTCACTATGATATGTCGTGCAGAAGATCGATGCAAGTTACATCTGAAGGGAGTTCTCTCTGCATCTTGGATTTCAATGCGTGTTTCCTTCCCCAGATCAGGGAAGTTCTTAGCTATAATTTGTTCATGTACACTTTATGCCCCTTTCTCTCTCTCTTCTTCTTCTGGAATTGCTATGATACGAAATTCGTTCTGTTTGATTACATCACTTAGTTCTCTAATTCTCCCCTCATACTCCTGGATTTTTTTCTCTTTTTCTCATCTTCCTCTTTTTCCATAATTTTATCTTCTAATTCACCTATCCTTCCTCTGCCTCTTCAATCCATGCTATGGCTGCCTACATTTTCTTTTCACCTCATTTATAGAATTTTTTAATTCATCAAGACTGTTTTTTAGTCCCTTGATCTCTGTAGCAATAGATTCTCTGCTGTCCTCTATGCTCTTTTAAACCCCAGCGATTAATTTTATGACTATTGTTCTAAATTCTTGTTCCATTATATTGCTTAAATTGGTTTTGACCAGTTCGTTAGCTGTCACTACTTCCTGGAGTTTCTTTTGAGGAGAATTCTTCTGTTTCGTCATTTTGGTTAGTTTTCTGTCCCTTATGCGTTTTAAAAACTTGTGTGCTCTGCACCTGCAAGCACTGCCATGTTAAAGTAGGATTATACACGGTCCAGGGCCTGGCCCTTCAAGAGGTGTTTTTTTTCGGGGATTGTTACTTGCTCTCTGTTGTGACTTTGGTTATTTTATTACCCTACTCGTAGTAATATTTTGTACCCTCCACCAGGTGAGCTTTGATTTGTTCCTTGGAGTAGCCCTGTAGAGGAAAACAGACAAACAGGAGACAAAAACACGCAAGCACACAAACAAAAAATACAAACAAATAAACAAAAACAAAAACTTAAAGACTAAAAACAAAAAAACCCATAAACACCGACTACAAGTAAAGAAGAGGGTGGAGGTGATGCTTATGGAAGAGCACATACAAAGAGAGAAATGACAAGAGGGGTGGGGGGGGGGAATAAACGATGATTAGCCAGAGAGACTAAAAGGCTTAATCCAGAGGGAGGAAAATAAAGAAGGAGGCGGGGAAAATGAAAGGAAGATAAAATTGCCCAGACAGAGAAGCTATATGGCTTGATTATTCCAGAGAGAGAGAAAGGAGTGTAAAGAAGGAGGTGTAGAACATGTATGAAGACAATGGATTAAATATATCTGTTTAGATAGACCAATAACCAAAGTAACCAGCCTAGGGGATGAAAGAGATAAGGAGGAGAAATGGGGGAGAGGGGGTTAGAATATATCTATATATCCAGAATTGACCTAGAGTTAATCCAGGCAATGCTGAATCACTTGTCGGGAGGGGCTACCTGCAGGGTCTGTGCTGCTCTGGTGGATACACAGTTACCCAGTGCAAGGGCATGTGTGTTGGCGAAATCTGAACCCACCTCCACTATGGGCCCTGGGAGTGATCCCTGAGGCCCCACCTCGGTGGTGGTGGTGGTGGGGGGGGGGATGGTGATTCCCCCAGTCTCTTCTCCACAGAGCCAGACTCAGTGGACTCCATTTGAGTCGTCCTCAATGTGTCGTGGGTGCAGACAGGGCAGTCCTTTTCACTCCACCAACTGCCCTGACCCTGCGTTTGGCTAGGATTCAAAGTCCCACTCTGTGCGCTCTGGCACTGGGGAAGCACCTCTCTGTGCAGCAATATGTGGTCCCAGCTGGCTTTGTCTGTGCCACCGCATTTCAGGGAGGACTGACTTCTCCTATTGCAGACTTAGAGCTGCTGCCCTCGCCTCAAGCCCCCAGGGTGGCGCACACAGGCAGGCTTTGTCTTTTCCCACAGCACTCCAGGCAAATGGCCGCCTTATACTCCTGCAGACTGTGCCCTCCACCCAGCCACTGTGCCCAGGGGTGGCAGATGCAGGCAGGTTTTATACTATCGCACAGCCCTCCAGGGAGGGAACCACTTTCTCCAGCTGCATACTGAGCCTATGACCTACCACCACACCCAGGCCTGGCTCCCCTCCTCCCCAGGTGCGGGAACAGGGAGTCAGCCCCTGTCTGAAGAAAGCCCCACAGTTAGAGACTGGATCCCTCTCAGTCTCGTCTGCAGTCTTTCTCCTGTCCAGCTATGGTCCTGCACTCCCCTAGCCACTCTTTCTCTTCCCTTTGTCCATCTGCAGAAGGGAGTCCCTCCCCTCCATGACCACGCAGCCTTTTTTTTATCTTTCCCAGTTGGTAGTTACCCACCTATTTTTTTTCCAGCTTTCCCATTTTTTTTTCTAGTAGATTCAGTCTCTTTTCCTCCCAGGCTCTGGTGTTCAAAGTCCTTTGGCTTCTACATTTCCTTGTTTGAGAGACGCTGGATGTATGGATCCCTCTACTTCTCCACCATGTTGGCCCTCTCCCCGCTGGCATTCTCTATTATTATGAACATCTTTTCCTTTAAGTTCTTGAACATTAACAATAGCTACTTTAAAGCTCTTTGCCCATTAATTCCAACATCTGGGATATCTTTTTCTTTGATGTAAATCATATTTTCCTGTTTCTTCATGTCTAGTATTTTATTTGTTGTATACTAAACATTTTACATTATACAGATTTTGAATTCTGTTACTGTCCTTGACAGAATGTTGGGTTTGTTTGTTTTTTTCATGCTATTTGGTGGCCAAATTACTAGTTTATCATCTTGAACTTGTCAAGGCTTGATTTTATACTTTCATTAGGGCAAATCAATTTGTTTTGTCCTTAGTACTTAGGTGAATCCTTTAGTCCTAAGACACAGTTTCCACTCCTTAGGTTTTTGCCTTCTAAGATTTCTATGGAAAGAATGAGGTGCTCACTAACTCCCCATCACTCGATGGGACTTAAACTCCAATTTTTAACTACTTCCATTGTGAACAGCAATGAAAAGTATGCCTAGGCTTTAAGTTCCATCGATGTAAAGAGTCTATCTTGTTCACGCTGTCTTTAGCACATAAAATAGCAAGTGTTTAATATTTGTTGTTAAATGAATAAACTATAAAAGACTGAAAGAAAATTTTCTCAAAAAAACAAAATACAAATCTGTTTTTCCTTTACCTCTGGACATTGTTCACTTATGCAATTGTATTTACTGGGTTCAGCTATATTCCAGAGATTATGTGAGGAGCTTTAAATAAAAGTGCAAGCAGAATCAACAATCCTTGCCTTAACAGAGGTTGAAATTTTAGTCAGAGATCATTCTGGCACAATTTATAGTATCATAGCTATGTGTCTATAATTAAAGAACCTAGGTTTGAATCTAGCTCCATTGTCAACTAGCTGGATGACCCTAAATGAGATATTCAACCTCACTTTTCTCATCCATAAAATGGTGATAACAAAAATACTTACTTCATTGTGTTCTTAACAGGAGTTATATGAAAGTACAAAGTCAAGTACATAATAAGTCCAGACTGAGTGCTATGGCTAAACTTATTATAAGACTAGGTCTCCAGTAATATCCAATCTTAAACTGGACAGCTGTTAACTGAATATTTAAAATTTTTTTTAATGTTTATTTATTTTTGAGAGAGACAGAGACAGAATGTGAGTGGGTTGGGGCAGAGAGAGAGGGAGGCACAGAATCTGAAGCAGGCTCCAGGCTCCGAGCTGTCAGCACAGAGCCTGACACAGGGCTTGAACTCACAAGCTGTGAGATCATGACCTAAGCTGAAGTCGGACATTCAACCGACTGAGCCACCCAGGCACCCCTGTTTACTGAATATTTAAATAATTGCATTGCATTTTTCATAGCCATATTTTGCCTAGATTTTCCATAAGTGCAATTCCATAGTACTTGAAACTTAGAGTCATACATATTTTGGAAATCATATTTTTTTTTAAATTTTAGGAAATTAATATAGTATATTTACCATATATTATGTAACACTCAAGCAGGGTCTGAGGCAGTGTCCTGATACAAAACACATCAATATTAATTAGCTAATGTAATTAATGTTAATATGTAGGCAAAATGTGAATATCCACATAAAATAGGAAAAGTAAAAACTGAATAATCATAATCACTTGTCACTTGAGGTCAGGTTTTTGACACCAAGTAATTTTAGTACTACCTTAAGTGACATCAACTTTCAGTTTCTGGAGCTTTCTGAATTTTGGAGTTATGGAGGAGGAATTATGGACCTTGTAGAGCCACATATTTTGAGTAAATGAGAAGAGGAATGAAGAAGGATATAAAGTAGAAGAAGGTAGCCTGAATAATATATTTAAATAAACTTGTATTTGCTGGAGGCTTAGAGTTCCAAACTGGTAGCTTCTGACAAACTTCAGTCTCCAAGGTGTACCCCTTTACTATATTCATCTGGATGGCCTCGCACAGTGCTTTGCACCTTATTAGTCCTAAATAATATTTGGTGGGTTAATGAATGAATGTATTACCAGTAAATAAGAAAGCACAAGTGTGAAACTTCCCTTTCTGAGAACGTTCACCGTTACCTTCCCACAATCCATTCTTTCCCTCACACTGTCCAATCTATCTCATAAAATCAATAGTTTTTCACAAGTTTGTTAACAAATTTGATACATATAACAGCAGAGAAATCTTAACACTCTCTCAGAGTCATTGAAAGACATGCTTTTACCATAGTGAATTACAGTACCCTGTTTCTAATAAACAAAACAGATGAAACATTATATACTATTGTTTACACTGATTTTCTCAGCTACTACACAGTAAGCTTCAGCCTGGTCTACTGAATGATCATTAATATACTCAAAACAAAAAAGATTTTTTTTCTCCTTGCCTTAGTCAAATTAAATGGAAACACTAAAACATATACGTTAAAAACTCAAGCTTTCAACCACATGCACTTCTTTAAACCTAGATACCTAAGTCAGGATAAAACCAAAACAAGCACATTAATTTATACTTTTCTGCTATCACATAAAGATATACCTGGGTGGCTTTGGTTCTGGTTGGATAGGCTGTTGCTCTTTCTTCAGTAAGGTTTTCTAGAATAGAGAAGGAAGAGTTGACATAAGTAGGAAAACAACTTCAATGTAAAATTCTAATTTCACTAATGTTCTATTATCAAAGGGAGAAGGAACCATTCTATTCTAATCTATATTACAAACCTAAACACTGATGTAAATTTGTAATTATACTATGAACTGAAACATCCAAGATGGAGTCAGGAATGTCAAAGGCCCTAGAATGTCAGGATCCAGGAGACCACCAGGGAAATGCACAACTACAAGTGGATGGAACATAAACTTTTAGACTGTGCCAGCCACAAATGGCTACATCGTGTTGCAGGTCTCAGAATGAAGCTTATATCACTGAATTCCAACCTAACAACTAGCATAGTAACATACCCTAAATAGACTAAAGTTAATTATTTTTACCTACACCAGTCATAATTCTTTCAAAACAACTTATAGAAGCCTGAGGTTTTTGCCTTTATATTCTCTGTCTTTCTCTTCCCTCAGGTTCCTCCTGAATTGTATCTCCTGTACTGGAATTCCTAAAGACCTCAAAGAAACTTTTGGTCGGCTTTGCAGCTTAAGTACTTTTCTGTTTGACAATACTCAGAGGAGTAGGATCATTGTACTTCCTCCAGCATCTTTTAGCACCCAGGAATACAGTTCCTACCGATCACTTCAGTGAACAAATATCCATACAAATCTATTACAGATGAGAATTTATTTATTTATTTATTTATTTATTTATTTATTTATGTGTTCCCTGTCTTATAAAAGAGATTCAAAATAGCTTACAAAAAATATAGTACATATGAAAAAAGGAAAATAACAAAGCCAGATTAAAGGGAAAATATAGATAGAGAGATAGTATCAAATATTTTCTGACATTTTTGTCACACAGATTTTGTTCTCCAATTCCTAGCTATCAAAATGTTTGAACTGAGTTATGTTCCACCAAAATTCATATATTGAAGTCCTAATTCGCAATGTGACAATATTTGGAAATAAGGTCTTTCAGGGGTAATTAAGGTTAAATGTGGTCATAAGGGTAAAGCCCTAATCCAATAGAACTGTCGGCCTTCTAAGAAGAGGAATAGATGGCCAGGGACACGTGTGCACAGAGAAACACCAAGAAGCAGCCATCTGTAAGCAAAGGAGAGAAGACTCAGGAGAAATCAACTCTGCCAGTATCTTGATCTTATCTAGTCTCTAGAAATGTGAGAAAATTAACTTCCATCATATAAGCTACCCACTCTGTGGTATTTTATTATGGCAGGCCTGGCAAACAACGAATACACAAAGTAATGAAGAAAACATGGTAGTTCTGACATTCACAATGTCTATAAGAGAAGCAAATTTAACTTCTGTGAAAAATTTCTTCCATGAGTTCTTCAAAAGAAGTGTAGTATGTTGTGATGATCAGTTTCAACAGCATCTCTTCAACAATTACATGAGAGTGTTTAATGTGGATTTTTTAAAGACAATTCTTCAATTATCTGTCAACATTGTAAAGAACAACCAGGAACATCATTCTATAAGACTTAAGAATAACTGGGCCATTCCCTCCCTGGTCATTCTGTGTGATCCAAAGGTTAAACTTATGCCTAGAGGCATTGATGAATTGCATATCTACTTTATAATCTGCCATGACAATTATTTTGCACAAAATATCTTTGGGAAAAAAATGGTCTCAGATAAGAGGAATTTGAGGAAATCTTGATAAATGAGTTAATGGATTTTGGATTGTTGGTTTTGTCTTCTCCCTCAGACTCTATAAGAAGTCAGGAACATAAAATGTCTTGGCTATTGTTATATGGTATGCTCATGATACCACAAGGAAATGCTCATTTTAGTTCTGGTTCTTAAGTTTCAAATATGTGTTTAACCACTATTTGACAACTAAAGCCAAAGAAGTTTCTTATATAAAATCTCTAAATCTATAAATGAAAAACATAAAGACAAGTGACAGTAAGTTGTGTTTGGATTGCAAAAACCCCTCAATATTAGGACATAAGAATGATTGTTTTAAATATTTTAAACAAATTATAAGTCTCCCTTTTAAAGTTAAACTCATTCTGTGTCATATTACTCTCTCAGATGCATCTGACTTATATATGTTAATTTTGTATTTGATGCCAATCATTTTTTAAGATCAAAGATTAACTTTTCTTCTATCATTATGTTAAAATGCAACAATCACCTTGAAAATTAGTTTGTAACCTCTCTCAACTATTTGTAACTTTTAGAATTCCCTGATGATGTTTTCATTTTCAAAGCAGGACATCATCTTCAAGAATAATACTGTAATTTTAAAAAAATTATGAGCAACATGTAGGTCATCATAAAACGTGAAGCAGGACCTACATATTCCAAATGTTGCCCTCAAGATGCTCCATGACACATATTCATGGCTACAAAAATACTAATGACTACAAAAATTAATTTTAACCAATATATTCCATACTTTGCACAAAACAATGTGCTTGGCTAAGAACACACTGTCCGTATGTGATACTATTATTTACACTTGCCAACTTGATTTTTTTTTAACTGCTTCCTTCTTGGCCAGACTAACTGAGTTGGCATGCTCTCCGTGATGAAGGGTGTCAAGTTTGAAGGCTGCTAAGTAAAACAGTCTCAGACAAACATTCTTGAGGATTTTCAGTACTAAGATAGTCTCTGATTTTTTTCCAGTTACCCTCTTGCAACTGCATGGCCTTAACAACCTCCATTGTGCCTCTCTCTTCCTATCCTTCTATCTCTTCCTATCAAAAACTGGTTTCTGTTTTGGATCTTTTCCGATTTGAGGGGGGGCAGTCTCCATTTTGCAAAATCAGCAGCAGTCCTATTTAAGAGGTCCTGTGGACTTTTGATAAGTATTAGTGTTCTACATATAGATATATTCAAATCTCAAGTCCATTCTGTCTTAATGTTTCAACTCCATTCTTTCTCAAAATCTTTCCTTTTCCACAGGTATGACCTGCTTCTTTAAACTATTTCAAGCTCTTTGTCTCTAGATGACCATGCATTTGGAGTGACACATTCTAAATTTTTTTTTTAATTTTATTTTTGAGAGAGACAAGGCACAAGTGAGCAAGGGGCAGAGAGAGAGGGAGAAAGAAAGAGAATCCCAAGTGCGGAGCCTGAAGCAGGGCTCAAACTCAGGAACCACCTAGATCATGACCTGAGCCGAGGTCAGATGCTTAACCACTGAGCCACTCAGGCACCCTACATTCTAAATACTTGATATAAGATGTAAGTCATTTACTAAACCCTCATGTCAAAATTTTTAAAACTTTTAACAACCTGTGTGTTATTTATTCCAAACCACTTCTCAGACTCCATTCCCCCACATATTTTCTCACATCCTACAATTTAACTGGTACCAAGATTAATTCCGATAATTTACACAATATTATTGCACCTCCAGCTTCTTTTCAGAAGCAGCTGTCTAATCCATCAATTCTTCTTTTCTTTCCAAATTTCATCTGGATTTTTTTTTCCTTTGGACAATTCTGCGAATTTCTCTCATACTATAATGATTAAATTTTTGATTAACCACAGATGAAATATGGAAGAAAATCTTTCGTTTTGTATATTAACTCTAAGACATATTTCTTTTTTTAATGTTTTTATTTATTTTTAAGAGAGACAGACAGAACATGAGCAGGGGAGGGGCAGAGAGAGAGAGGGAGACACAGAATCCAAGCAGGCTCCAGGTTCTGAGCTGTCAGCACAGAGCCTGATGCAGGGCTCAAACCCACAAACCATGAGATCATGACACAAGCTGAAGTCAGTTGCTTAACTGACTAAGCCACCCAGGCACTCCTCCTAAGACATATTTCTATATTACTAGTATTAGTGTGGAATTCTAGAATATTTTTACTATAAAAAGGTAATCTATAATTGGAATATTACACCTCCAATACTTACCCCAAATGTGGTTAAAGGGTATTTTCTAAATAGCAAGGAATTTTCATAGTTCTAAACAGTTATATGACCCTACCAGAAGTATATATAAACACACTATTAAAGGTAAAGTTAAAGGTTTGTTTAATAGTAGGTAATTGTGAAGATAAAATCATTAATAGCATATACATATAAAGTTACAATTACACATTAAAACATGTGAAATAAACTGAAAATCTTTTCCTGCCAGGCTTGACTATTAACACTTGTGTTTCTCCAGCAGAAGTCAGTCATGTCACTAGCACCTTCTGTGAAATAGCAGTAAGCTTCCTCCTTTATATTGCTACTGCTTCTTGTATAAGAAGCAATTTAAAGGGAGGAATGTCAATAGCTTGCACACATGCAGAACCAGAAGGCACCAAACACATCATTCTGGGATTTTTCACAAGTCAGTATCTTTGCATTATTAAATTTTAGAGCTTCCCCAAACACATAAAAACCACAGGAGGATTTTCAAGCCATATAACTGCCCCTAGGAACCTGTGATATGCCCAGGAAACCCATGGATATTCAAAATCTCCTCATGCAGCAAAAGCAGCATCCATTTTGGAAGATGTTCTTAGGTGTAGCATTTTCTTCACGGTTCTTAAGAAAAATAGAGGGATTCCAAAGGTAATGCTGGCCACTCAGTAATGGCGATGACCTCAAAAAGCCATTCAACTTTCAGATAAGGGAAGACGAAAGAAGGTCTTTAGCTCAGCAACACACAGGTTGTTTCTTTACTAGTCACTATATAAAGTTTCTTCAATCTCCAAGAGAAATCAAAACTATAGGAATTTATTCTTCTAAATGCAGGAATTGAAGTATAACATGAAAGATAATAAAAAGACTAATGAGAGGAGGGAGCTGGATGGAGAAGTTTACATTACAATACAAGTCCCTCTGAGGGTTGAAATATATTTGTAAAAGATATAGACCCAGAAAACTGCCGGAAGACTAGCAGAACAGACTCTCTGGAGCCAAGCGTAGACAAGAGGCCCATGGAAGAGGGTAGGAAGGGTTGTGAGGTGGTGCACACTACATGGACTGGTGGGAGTGAGCCAGGGCAGAAGGGGCAGCCTGCCTGGCAAGTCAGAAGCCCCAAAGTCTGGCTTGCAAAAGCTGAGGGGCCAGACTCCGTGAGTTCTGACAGCCAGCAGGACTTAACATCTGGAATGTTAAAGGTCAACAGCTCAGCTCAGAGAGCAGGGAGGGTGAGAGGACGTCGGGAGGGAGAGGTGTTGAGCCCTGGAAGAAAGAGTTCAGCTTGGCAGGGCAACAAAGGCACTGGCAATCACCATCTCCCTCTCCCTACCCCCAGCAAAATCCCAAGGGGAACCAGTTCTTGTCACCAAACTTGCTTGCACAGTGCAAACACCCAATGCTGTGCTTCTGTGGATCCACCCCTCCGATGGGTCTGCCTCCCTCCTGGTGCTCCAGGGCCCCCACTGCAGGGGACCACCTGCAGCAAAGCAAGCTAAGCCTACCCCTCCCATCCCTGTGTACCTTGCAGATCCACCCTGGCTAATACACCAGATCCCATCAAAGCTGCACCACAAGTCTCGAAGTGTGCAAATCGCCAAGACAAGGGCCACACAACTCCACAGTGAGTCCTGCCCTGGGTGAGGGGAAGATAAGGTACATACCAGTCTGGCTGCAGTCCCAGTGGTGGGCTGGGGACAGACATCAGATGTGACTGCGGCCCCACCCACCAACACAAGTTACTTCAGACAGCACAGGGGAAGCGCCCTGCAGTTCTGCACCACCTGAGGGAATACCCAAAATGATGAAACGGAAGAATTCTCCTCAAAAGAAACTGGAGGAAGTAGCGACAGCTAACGAACTGATCAAAAACGATTTAAGTAATATAATGGAACAAAAATTTAGAATAATAGTCATAAATTAATTGCTGGGCTTGAAAAAAGTATAGAGAATCTATTGCGACAGAGATCAAGGGACTAAGAAATAGTCACGAGGAGCTAAAAAATGCTATAAATGAGGTGCAAAATAAAATGGAGGCGACCACAGCACGGATTGAAGAGGCAGAGGAGAGAATAGGTGAATTAGAAGATAAAATTATGGAAAAAGAGGAAGATGAGAAAAAAAGAGATAAAAAAATCCAAGAGTATGGGGGGAGATATGAGAACTAAGTGATGCAATCAAATGGAACAATATCCATATAATAGAAATTCCTGAAGAGGAAGAGAGAGAGAGAGGGACTAAAGGCGTACTTGAACAAATCATAGCTGAGAATTTCCCTGATCTGGGGAAGGAAAATGGCATTGAAATCCAAGAGGCATAGAGAACTACCTTCAGATGTAACTTGCATTGATCTTCTGCATGACATATCATAGTGAAACTGGCAAAATGCAAGGATAAAGAGAAAATTCTGAAAGCAGCTAGAGATAAACAGGTTCTAACCTACAAAGGGAGACCTTTAAGACTAGTGCAGACCTATCTACTGAAACTTGGCAGGCCAGAAAGGAATGCCAGGAATACTTCAATGTGATGAACAACAACAACAAAAAAAATATGCAGCCAAGAACCCTTTATCCAGCAAGTCTGTCATCCAGAATAGAAGGACAGATAAAGGTCTTCCCAAACACACAAAAACTGAGGGAATTAATAACCATTAAACCAGCCCTACAAGAGGTCCTAAGGGGGATTCTGTGGGTGAAATGTTGCAAGGACCACAAAGTACCAGAGACATCACTACAAGCATGAAACCTACAAACATCACAATGACTCTGAACCCATATCCTTCAATAATAACACTGAATGTAAATGGACTAAATGCTCCAACCAAAAGAAATAGGGTATCAGAATAGATAAAAAAAAAAAAAAGCAAGACCCATCTATTTGCTGTCTACACAAGACTCATTTTAGACCTGAGGACACCTTCAGATTGAAAGTGATGGGATGGAGAAGTATCTATCATGTTACTGTAAGTCAAAAGAAAGCTGGAGTAGCCATACTTATATCAGACAAACTAGACTTCAAGTTAAAGACCGTAACAAGAGATGAAGAAGGGAATTTTATAATAATTACAGGGACTATCCATCAGAAGAGCTAACAATTACAAATGTCTACGTGCTTAATATGGGAGCCCCCAAAAATATAAAACCAAGAGTTGGCTTTTTGAAAAAATAAGCAAAATTGAGAAGCCAATCTTCTCAAAAAGAAAAGGGAGAGGACCCAAATAGATAAAATCATGAATGAAAATGGAATTATTACAACCAATCCCTCAGAAATATAAGCAATTATCAGGGAATACTATGAACAATTATATGCCAACAAACTGGACAACCTGGAAGAAATGGACAAATTCCGAAGCACCCACACACTTCCAAAACTCAAACAGGAAGAAATAGAAAACTTGAACAGACCCATAAGCAGCAAAGAAATGGAATCGGTTATCAAAAATCTCCCAACAAATAAGAGTCCAGGACCAGATGGCTTCCCAGGGGAGTTCTACCAGATGTTTAAAGCAGAGATAATACCTATCCTTCTCAAGCTGTTCCAAAAAATAGAAATGGAAGGAAAACTTCCAGACTCATTCTATGAAGCCACCATTACTTTGATTCCTAAACCAGACAGAGACCCAGTAAAAAAAGAGAACTACAGGCCAATATCCCTGATGACTATGGGTGCAAAAATTCTCAACAAGATACTAGCAAATCGAATTCAACAGCATATAAGAATTATTCACTATGATCAAGTGGGATTCATTCCTGGGCTGCAGGGCTGGTTCAACATTCGCAAATCAATCAACGTGATACATCAGATTTATAAAAGAAAAGATAAGAACCATATGGTCCTGTCAATTGATGCAGAAAAAGCATTTGACGAAATTCAGCATCCTTTCTTAATAAAAACCCTCGAGAACGTCGGGATAGAAGGAACATACTTAAACATTATAGAAACCATTTATGTAAACCCCACAGGTAATATCATCCTCAATGGGGAAAAACTAAGAGCTTTCCCCCTAAGATCGGGAACACAACAGCAATGTCCACTTTCACCGCCGTTGTTTAACATAGTGTTGGAAATTCTAGCATCAGCAATCAGACAACAAAAGGAAATCAAAGGCATCAAAATTGGCAAAGATGAAGTCAAGTTTTCACTTTTTGCAGATGACATGATAGTGTACATGGAAAACCCAATAGACTCCACCAAAAGTCTGCTAGAACTGATACATGAATTCAGCAAAGTCTCAAGATACAAAATCAATGTACAGAAATCAGTTGCATTCTTATACACCAACAATGAAGCAACAGAAAGACAAATAAAGAAACTGATCCCATTCACAGTTGCACCAAGAAGCATAAAATACCTAGGAATAAACCTAACCAAAGATGTAAAACATCTGTATGCTGAAAACTATAGAAAGCTTATGAAGGAAATTGAAGAAGATACAAAGAAATGGAAAAACTTTCCGTGCTCATGGATTGGAAGAATAAATATTGTCAAAATGTCAATATTTCCCCAAGCTATCTACACTTGCAGTGTAATCCCAATCAAAATTGCACCAACATTCTTCTTGAAGCTGGAACAAACAATACTAAAATTTTTAGAGAACCACAAAAGACTCTGAATAGCTAAAGTAATATTGAATAAAAAAACCAAAGTGGGAGGCATCACAATCTCAGACTGTAGCCTTTGCTACAAAGCTGTAATCATCAAGACAGTATAGTATTGGCACAAAAACAGACACATAGAGCAATGGAATAGAATAGAGACTCCAGAATTGGACCCACAAAAGTATGGCCAACTAATCTTTGACAAAGCAGGAAAGAGTATCCAAGGAAAAAGACAGTCTCTTTAACAAATGGTGCTGGGAGAGCTGGACAGCAACATGGAGAAGAATGAAACTAGACCACTTTCTCACACCATTCACAAATTAAACTCAAAATGGATAAAGGACCTGAATGTGAGACAGGAAACCATCACACCCTAGAGGAGAAAGCAGGAAAATACCTCTCTGACCTCAGCCACAGCAATTTCTTACTTGACACATACCCAAAGGCAAAAGAATTAAAAGCAAAAATGAACTATTGGGACTTCATGAAGATAAAAACCTTCTGCACTGCAAAGGAAACAATCAACAAAACTAAAAGGCAACCAACAGAATGGGAATGACATATCAAACAAAGGGCTAGTATCCAAAATCTATAAAGAATTCACCAAACTCCATACCCGAAAGACAAATAATTCAGTGCAGAAATGGGCAGAAAACATGAATAGACACTTCTCTAAAGAAGACATCTGGATGGCCAACAGGCACATGAAAAGATGCTCAACGTTGCTCCTCGTCAGGGAAATACAAATCAAAACCACACTCAGATACCACCTCACGCCAGTCAGAGTGGCCAAAATGAACAAATCAGGAGACTATAGATGCTGGAGAGAATGTGGAGAAATGGGAACCCTCTTGCACTGTTGGTGGGAATGCAAACCGGTGCAGCTGCTCTGGAAAACAGTGTGGAGGTTCCTCAAAAAATTAAAAATAGATCTACCCTATGACCCTGCAATAGCACTGTTAGGAATTTACCTAAGAGATACAGGAGTGTTGATGCATAGGGGCATTTGTACCCCAATTTTTACAGCAGTACTTTCAACAATAGCCAAATTATGGAAGGAGCCTTAATGTCCATCAACTGATGAATGGATAAAGAAAATGTGGTTTATATACACAATGGAATACTACCTGGCAATGAGAAAGAATGAAATATGGCCTTTTGTAGCAATGTGGATGGAACTGGAGAGTGTTATGCTAAGTGAAATAAGTCATACAGAGAAAGACAGATACCATATATTTTCACTCTTATGTGGATCCTGAGAAACTTAACAGAAGACCATGGGGGAGGGGAAAGAAAAAAAAAGAGGTTAGAGAGGGAGGGAGCCAAAACATAAGGGATTTAAAAACTGAGAACAAACTGAGGGTTGATGGGGGGTGTGAGGGAGGGAAGGGTGGGTGATGGGTACTGAGGAGGGCACCTGTTGGGATGAGTACTGGGTGTTGTATGGAAACCAATATGACAACAAATTTCATATTAAAAAAAGATATAATAGGGCCGTTGTTTCTAGAGATATGTTCATAATAACAAATCACAACATAATACTCTAATAAATTCTAAAAACAAAAAATAAGATTTTAAATACATGGCTGAGTTGTTGGGAAATTAATAGAAATTCTTTCTGGTCAAAAATAACAAGAAATGTTGAATTTACTATTGTATTAGATCTGGAGCTCATCTTTATCTTGAGGATAGCATAGCAATTCCTGACAACCTAGAGTCTGGATTCTAATGAGCTACATGCCTTGCAGTTGGAAGACACAACTGAAGCCAGAGAATGAAAGAATGTCAGAGTTGAGAACCTCCCTCCAAAAACCTGAGTATTAGAAGTAGGATATCCTTAGAGTATAAACGAGTATTTAAAATTTCCCTATAAATGGGGTACCTGTGTGGCTCACTCAGTTGAGTATCTGACTAAGGCTCAGGTCATGATCTTACAGTTCATGTGTTCAAGCCCTCCTGTCAGGCTTTGTGCTGACAACTCAGAGCCTGGAGCCTGCTTTGGATTCTGTGTCTCCCTCTCTCTCACTCCTCCCCCCACTCGCTCACTCTCTCTCTCTCTCTCTAAAATAAATAAACATTTAAAAAATTTAAATAATAAATAAATAAAATTTCCCTATAAAGAGAAAGAAAGAGAAAGAAATACGATAAGACCACATCTGTGTCATGATCTTGGCCCTGTGTGGCTCTAGGCTCCAGAACACTCCCCCCCAAAAAATGAAAAGCAAAAGTTTAGAATAAAGTGGTCTCAGGTTGGTAGAGCTCTAAAACACCTGGTAAAATCAAGTATCAATCATTTTTTAAAGACTGCAATTTAAACTCAGGTTTCAAAGTATTCTTACAATAAAATACCAAGAAAAATGATTTCAAAATCAGAAAAGTCATTAAACATAAGAAAACAAGCAATCAAGGAGTCAGAAAAACAACAAAATACATATTCAGAACCTCAAAGATGGTAGTACTATAATTAAGATATATCGAACATAAAGTAAGGTTTTACTTCTACATGTATAGAGAAGATTAAAGGAAGCAAAAATTTTCAAAATTGACTAAGCTGACTTGGAAAATAACAAGTAGACATTCTAAAAGTTAAAAATAATAATTACTAAAATCAGAAACTTAATAAAAAGATAACCAATAATCTAAAAGAGAAATCAAAGGGGGGGGGGAAGAAGACCAGTAAGAGACAGAAATGGCAAATATGAAAAATAAACAAGGCAAAAAATGAAACTGAGTGAAAGAAGAAAGAGAAGAATAGAAGGCAGAAAGCATTTGAAGAGATCATGGCAGAGATTTTTTTTTTCAGAATGCTGAAAGACAGTGATTTTAATATTTAGGGAGCCAAACAAAAACCAAGCAGAATAAATGAAAACAAAATCACACTTACATATCACGAAATAAAACAGCAGAGTAAAAATAAGAAGTTCTTAGAAGTAGACAAAGACAGAGGAACATTACTTAGAAGGGAAGATAAGTGGAAAAACATCTGATTTTTCAACAGCAACAGCAGCATCCAGAAAACAACAGCAGCATCCACAAAACAGAGGAATGATAACATCAAAATTCTGAGAATGTGTGGTTGAGGAGGAGTAAGAAACATACTGTAAACTGAAGTCTTCTGCAAACTGACCCTTATTAAAAGGTACATCTGAAGGATGTAGTTCAAGAAGAAAAATCATCTGTAGGTCTGAGATACTGGATATAATGGCAAGTACAAAAAAAGTTAAGCATGTAGGTAAACCTAAGCAGTGGAGTATAAAATAAAATAATTGTGTCTAATTTGTGAGGTTAGAAAAGACAGAAGAAAAGTTCTGGGGAAGATAACAGAGTAGGAGAGCCCTCTGCTCACCCCATCTCACATTTACAACTAGATATCATCCATATTCAAGTCAATAAACTGGAGAGTGATCTGAAGACTGGCAGAACAAACTCCACAACTAAATGTAGAGAAGAAACTGCATCTGAAAAGTTAGGAAACTCAGAAAGGTGAAGGAGGCTGTCCGTGGGAAGGAGGGAGCTGCAGGCATGGAGTGGGCAAGGAAAGGGGCCCTTGCACCAGGGAGCTCACACAGGGAAGACTAATCCTCATAAATTTGGCTTTGAAAACCAGAAGGGCTAAATTCTGTGAGTTTGTAAAACCAGTGGGACTTGGAGCTTTGGCTTTAAAAGCCTGCTGAATCATACTGGACAAGCAGGGAGGGCTGGTGATAACTTGGTCATTGCCCTTTAAAGAGACAGCAGTCTGAGCAGAGAGGCAACATAAAAACAGCATTCACACAATGCCGGGGGGAAAAGGGGAGACAGATCTGCTCATACTGATTTCAGACAATGTTGGCGGTGGGGGGTTTCTCTAAAAATGAGGGAGCTGGGAGCACCATTGTCTTCCCCAGCCCCCCAACACAAACACAGAGCCACCTTCATGAGGCAGGGCTACACACACACTTACTACCTAACCTGCTAGCAGTGCTCCACCACCACAAGTTCTCCTGAGGACTTGCACACTCCAAGCCTGCTATTTCAGTCCCGGGCTCAGCACAGATTTTGTTAAAGCCATGCACCCTGCCCAGCTGCCCAGGGCACAGCTGTTGCAGCGCCCTCCAGTCCAGCCACAGAGCAGCACTCCAATCACTGTGCAGAGCCCAGCCATGTGCATCCTGAGCTACCGTGGTGTGCTAGGCCCAGCTACACCTAGCGATGTCATGTGCCATGCCCAGCCTCATGCCCTTGGCTGCCCTAGTGCATAGTCTCCAGCTCCCACAGTACTTTGGGGGATCAGGCATAGGACTACTGGCCTAACACATATTTTGCTACCACCACTGCCATACTCCCATATTTCCTGATGGGCATACTCCCTCAGAACTGGCCTCCCTGGGATCCACTAACACCACAGAAACCAGGTACAGCTCAGAACAGGCCAAGCCAATGCAAAAGACTCCACTGAAAAGAAAAGTGATTCAGACACAACAGCAGGGCATAAGCAACATATAGAGGATACTGTCTTGAGGTGCCAGGTTCTAGTAAACAGGGGAAACTTCACTGCAGGGCAATCCAGGACCCCTTCTTCATAAAATTACTACTTTCAAGAACAGAAGACACAGTTAACTTTCTTAACACATGGAAACAGTCACAGAGAGGCAGACAAAAGGAGGAGACAGAGAAATTTATTCCAAATGAAAGAACAGGTAAGGCCAGAGATCTAAGCAAAACAGATATAAGTAACATGCCTGATAACGAATTTAAAGCGATGATCATAAGGACACTCACTAGACTTGAGAAAAGAGTGGAAGATATTAGTAAGACCCTTACCACAGAAAGATAAGGAATAACATAGCAGATAAAGGGCTCAATAAATGAAATGAGAAACACACTTGGTAGAATGATCAGCAGGATGGAAAAAGCAGAGGAATAAATTAGTGACATAGAAGACAACATAATGGAAAGTAATCAAGCTGTACAAAAGACAGAAAAAAGAATTACACAAAACAAGAATAGATTTAAAGGAGTCAGTGACTCCATCAAATATAAGATTCATATTACAGGAATCCCAGAAGAAGGAGAGAGAGAAAGGGAAGCAGAAAATTAATTTTAAGAAATAATAGCTGAAAACTTTCCTAATCTGGAGAAGGAAACAGATATCCAGTTCCAGAAGGCACAGAGAACTCCCATCAAAATCAACAAAAGCAGGTCAACACCAAAACATATTGCAATTAGGTTAGCAAAATATAGTGATAAAGAGGAAATTTTAAAAGCTGCAAGACAAAATAAGACAGTAAGTTACAAGAGAAAACCTGTAAGGCTAGCAGGAGATTTCTCAACAGAAACTTGGCAAGCCAGAGGGAGTGGCATGAAATTTTCAAAGTGCTGAATGGGAAAAAAAAATCTGCAGCCAAGAAATACTCTATCCAGCAAGGCTATCATTCAGAATAGAAGGAGAGATAAAGTGCTTCCCAGAAAAACAAAAACTAAAAGAGTCTGTGTCCACTAAACCAGCCCTGTGGGAAATATTAAAGGGGACTCTTTGAATGGAAAGGAGAGACCAAAATGATACTATGAAAGTAGTAAACACAAAAGCAGTAAAAATGAATTTTTCTGTAAAAAATCAATCAAGGAACTCACACAAAAAAAGGATATGAAATATAATAACATATACCTAAAACATGGGGAGGAGAGGAGAAAAGAATGGGTTCAAACTTAAATGACCATCAACTTAATATAGACTGCTATATACAGAAGATGTTATATACAAACCTAATGGTAACAATACATCAAAAACCACTAATAAGCATGCAAAGAATAAAGAAAAAAGAAAACAAATATACCACTAAAGAAAACCAGCAAAACATGAAAGAAAAACAAGAAAGCATCAAAAAAGTCTTCAGAAACAACCACAAAACACGTAATAAAATGACAATAAATGCATATCTATCAACAATTACTCTGAATGTGAATTGGCTAAGTTCTTCAATCAAAAGACATAGGGTCACAGAATGGATGAGAAAAAAAAAAAACAAAAAAACAAAAAAACAAGACCCATCGGTATGCGACTTACAAGAGACTCATTTTAGACCTAATGACATCTGCAGGTTAAAAGTGAGGGGAAGGAGAAACATCTATCATACAAATGTAAACCAAAGAAGGTCAGAGCAACAATACTTACAACAGAAAAAATAGACTTTAAAAAAACAGTGTAACACAAGACAAAGAACGACACTATATGATAATAAAGACGACAATCTAACAAGACGGTATAACAACTGTAAATATTTATGCACCCAACATAGAAGCACCCAAATACATAAAACATTTAGTAATAAAAATAAGGGAACTAATCAATAATAATACAATAATAGCAGGAGACTTTAACAGCCCACTTACATCAATGGACAGATCATTCGAACAGAAAATACACAAGGAAACAATGGCTTTGAATGACTCACTGCAACAGATGTATTTAACAGATATATTCAGAATACTCCATCCTAAAACAGCAGAACACACATTCTTTTCAAGTGCACATGAAACATTCTCCAGAGTACAGCACATTTAGCCCATAAAACCAGCCTCAATGAAATCAAGATCTGAGTCATACCATGCATTTTTCTGACCACATTGCTATGAAACGAGAAGTCAACTACAAGAAAAAAATCTGAAAAGACCACAAATACATGGAGGTTAAATAATATGCTGCTAAACAATGAATGGGTCAGCCAGGAAATCAAAGAAGAAATAAAAAGTACATGGAAACAAATGAAAATGAAAACACAATAGTCCAAAACCTTTAGTATAGAGCAAAAGTGGTTTTAAGTAGGAAGTTTATATAGCAATACAGGCCTATCTCAAGAAACAAGAAAAATCTCAAATAAACAACCTGACCTTACACCTAAAAATAGCTAGAAAGGAATAATAAGCAAAATCTAAAACTAGCAGAAGGAAGGAAATAATAGACTAGATCTGAAATAAGTGATGTAGAAACTAAAAAACAAAACCATAGAAGGCATCAATAAAACCAGGAGCTGGTTTTTTTTTTTGAAAAATAAATAAATAAAATTGATCAATTTCTAGCCATAATTATCAAGAAAAAAAGAGAAAAGACTCAAATAAATAAACTCACAAATGAGAGAGGAGAAATAACAACCAACGCCACAGAAACAGAAACAGTTGTATGAGATTATTATGAAAAACTATATGCCAACAAATTGGACAAACTAGAGGAAATGGATAAATTCCTAGAAACATAAACTATCAAAACTGAAACAGGAAAAAAATTTAAAATGTAAGCAAACCAATAACCAGCAAAGAAATGGAATCAGTAATCAAAAAACTCCCAACAAACAAGTTTAGAATCAGATGGCTTCACAGACAAATTCTACCAAACATTTAATGAATAGTTAATATCTATTCTTCTCAAATATTCCAAAAAAAAATAGAAAAAGAAGGAAAACTTTCAAATTCATTCTATGAGGCCAGCATTATCCTGATACCAAAAACCATATAAAGACACTATTCAGAAAGAGAAATACAGGCCAATATGATCTGATGAACATAGATGCAAAAATCTTCAATAAAACACAAGCAAACTGAATTCAATAATCCATCAAAAAAATCATTCACCACAATCAAGTGGAATTTACCCCTGGATTGCAAGGGTGGTTCAATATTTGCAAATCAATCAATGTGATATATCACATCAATAAGAGAAAGGATAAGAACCATATGATCATTTCAATAGACACAGAAAAGGCATTTGACAAAGTTCAATATCCACTCATAATAAAAACCCTCAAAAAAGTAGGTTTAGAGGGAACATACCTCAACATAATAAAGGTCATACATGAAAAATCCACAGCTGACATCATACTCAATTGGGAAAAACTGACAGCTTTTTTCAGTTCCTTGTCAGGAACAAGATACGACTTCTTCCTACTTCTATTCAACATAGTGCTGGAAGTCCTGGCCACAGCAATCAGACAACAAAACAAAAATAGCAATCAGACAACAAAAATAAAAAAGGCATCCAAAATGGTGAGGAAGTAAAATTTTACTATTTGCAGATGATAAGATCCTATATATGGAAAACCCAAAGCACTCCACCAAAAAACTGCTAGAATTGATACCTGAATTCAATAAAGTCAGAAGGTACAAAATCAATGCACAGAAATCTGCATTTCTATACACCAATAACGAAACGGCAGAAAGAGGAATTCTAAAAAATATTCCCCATTTACAACTGCACCAAAACCAGTAAGATACCTAGGAATAAACCTAACCAAACGGGTGAAAGACCTGTACTCTGACAACTGAAACACTGATGAAAGAACTTGAAGAAGACACAGAAATGGAAAGGCATTCCATGCTCATGGATCAGAAGAACAAATATTGTTAAAATGTCTATACAACTTAAAGCAATCTACACATTCAATGCAATCCCTATAAAAACACCAATGGCATTTTTCACAGAACTTGAACAAACAATTCTCTAATTTGTATGCAACAACAAAAGATCCTGTTCTTGAAAAAGAAGAGCAAACCTGGATACATAACAATTCCAGGCTTCAAGTTATATAATGTAGCTATAGTAATCAAAACAATACAGTACTGCCATAAAAAAAAAAAAAGAGACATACAGATCAATGTAACAGAATAGAAAACCCAGAAAATAAATTCACAACTATATGATCAATTAAACTGCAACAAAACAGGAAAAATATCCAGTGGGAAAAGGACAGTCTCTTCAACAAATGGTACTGGGAAAACTGTATAGTAATATGCAAAAAAAAGAAACTGGACCACTTTATCACACCACGTACAAGAATAAATTCAAAATGGATGAAAGACCTAAATGTGAAAAAATAAATGTGAAAAAATAAAAATCCTAGAAGAGAACACAGGCAGTAACCTCTTTGACACTGGCCATAGCAACTTTTTTTTTAGAAAGGTCTCCTGAGACAAGGGAAACAAAAGCAAAAATAAACTATTGGGACTACATCAAAACAAAAAGCTTTTGTGCAACAAAAAATCAACAAAGTAAAAGGCAACCTACAGAATGGGAGAAGATATTTCCAAATGATATATCCAAAAAAGGGTTAGTATCCAAAATATATAAATAAATTATAAAACTCAACACCCAAAAAACAAATAATCCAATTAAAAAATGGTCAGAAGAGATGAACAGACATTTCTCCAAAGAAAACATCCATTTGGTCCCAGACACATGAAAAGATGTTCATCATCACTTACCATCAGATAAATGCAAATCAAAACTACAAAAAGATATCACTTCACACCTGTCAGTATCGCTAAAATCAACAACACAAGAAACAACAGGTATTGGCAAGGATGCGGAGAAAAAGGACCCCTTGTGCATTGATGGTGGGAATGCAAACTGGTGCAGCCACTGTGGAAAACAGTATGGAGGTTCCTCACAAAGTTAAAAATAGAACTACTCTATGATCCAGCAATCACACCACTGGGTATTTACCCAAAGAATAAAAACACTTGAGGCACCTGGGTGGCTCAGTGGGTTGAACTTCCAACTCCTGATTTTGGCTCGGATCACAATCTCACAGTTCATAGGTTTAAGCCCTGGGTCACGTTCTGCACTGACAGTTGGAGCCCGCTTGGGATTCTCTCTTCCTGTCTCTCTGCCCCTCCCACCTTCTCTCTCTGTCAAAAATAAATAAATGAACACTTTTAAAAATACTAATTCAAAGGGATACATGTACCCCTATGTTTATAGCAACATTATTTACAGTAGCCAAGATATGGAAGCAGCCCAAGTGTGCACCGCTAGATGAATGTATAAAGAAGATGAGGTATACACACACACACACACACACACACACACACAATGGAATACTATTCAGCCATAAAAAAGAAAGTCCTGTCATTTGCAACAACATGGATGGAGCTAGATAGTATTATGCTAAGTGAAATAAGTCAGGTCAGAGAACGACAAATACCATATGATTCCACTCATATGTGGAATTTAAGAAACAAAACAAATGAGCAAAGGGAAAAAGAGAGAGAGACAGAGAGACAGAGAGAAAAACCAAGAAACAGAGTCTTAATTACAGAAAACAAACTGACAGTCACCAGAGGGGAGGTGGGGAGGTGGTTGGGTTAAATAGGTGATGGGGATTAAGGAGTTAGTGCACTTGTTATGATGAGCACTGGGTGATGTATGGAATTGTTATATCACTATACTGTACAACTGAAACTAATACAACACTGTTTGTTAACTAACTGGACTTAAAATAAAAACTTAAAAAATAAGAGACAACCAAACTTTAGTAGTTAAGGAAATCTAAGATTTCTGTATGAATTGGGAAGAGGGTAAAGATACTTAAAGTTAAATTTATATATTACCATCTATAGGTTAACTACTTACAAAAGTAAAAACAAGAATACGAATGCCAAACTAGTATAAGGAAAACTATTACAATGCCAAGCTTGGAATAGGAAAAATGGAACAAGAGGGAAAAATATGTCAATCAATTTCCAAAAAGACAGCAAAGGAATTGAAAAAAGGGGAAAAAAATTGAAAGAATAGAAAGCACAAAATAGAAGGAGTAGAATTGCATCTAAATCCATTTTTAAAAATACAACAGTATGACATTTACAAAGAAGAAATAATGGTGGCCTAGAAATATGTGAAAAATTCTCAGCCTTATTTGTCATTAGGAAAATGCAAATTAAAATCACAAAGAAATATTTCATGCCCGCCAAATTGGCAAAGGTTAAAATTTTGACATGTTAAGTATTGCCAAGTATATGAAGCAATGGGGACTCTCGTAAGCTGCTGCTGGGAGTGGAACAGTGTTTGTTAGTGCCTGGTAGAACTAAACATATGCCCACTGGCCAGCACAGCCATTCGACCAGAGGCAATCAATTATGCACGTAGTCAATAATCAGTTATTGAGCTCCCACTGTCCAGGCCCTGCCCAGCTGCCTCAAGCCTGAAGGGATCAATATCCCAGCATCTATATAACCCATTCTTGATGCAGCAAGATGCACGTTCATACTGATAGTAGGAATTCTTGCCCTAGAGAAATTCTTGCACCTTTACTTCAGAAGACATGTAAGGGGCGCCTGGGTGGCGCAGTCGGTTAATCGTCCGACTTCAGCCAGGTCACGATCTCGCGGTCCGGGAGTTCGAGCCCCGCGTCAGGCTCTGGGCTGATGGCTCAGAGCCTGGAGCCTGTTTCCGATTCTGTGTCTCCCTCTCTCTCTGCCCCTCCCCCGTTCATGCTCTGTCTCTCTCTGTCCCAAAAATTAAAAAATGTTGAAAAAAAAATTTTTTTAATAAAATAAAAAAAAGAAGACATGTAAAAGACTGTAGAAGAATTGTTCATAATAGGAAATAGCTAAAAAAAAGGGGGGTGCAAATATCTCTCAGCAACAAAAAGAATAATTAAGCTGTAGTGTAATCATCCAGTGGGATGCTGTGCATCAATGAAAATGAATAAAACACGGGGGCACACATCAACATTTATGAAGATCGATGGATCTCAAAAATACACAGTGTGGAGCAAAAAGAGAGGCAAGACATTATGATCCCATATACATAATGTTAAAAACAAGCAATAGTAAACAAAATCCTGATTAGAGATATGTGTATATGTGCTAAAATTCTAAACAAAAGCAAGGGAATGATGAATATAAAGTTAAGGAGATTGGTTTCTTCAGGATATGAAAGTAAAGAAAAGACACACAACTCTATTATGTTTTGTAAGTATTTGTTTTAGTATTATTCTTTAAGATACACAGAAATACACAGATATGTATAATGTGCTGTTGTGCATAAGTAACATATGAGACAGAAGAAATTGCTTTAAATAACAGGGTAGAAAAATTCCTTGAACTTATGACAAGCACCCCTTGAGAAAGAGAAGAATGAAGAGACCTTGGCAATCCACAGGTTTCTCAGGTATACCACAACTTCCTAGGACATGACATAACTCCAAATATCTCCTGTGGTTTGCGTGTATTGGAAATTCTAAAATTCAAGAATGCCAAAGGATAGGACAGCTGCTGCCAGGTCTGAGTTATTTCTGAAGTCTTAAACTGTATGAATCTGTAAATACATGTGACTGGTTGTTTTTATAAGCTAGAATTAAAAGGAAAAATTCAGGAAATGAGTCTCCACTTTACAATTTGGGGGCATTTTAATATGTTTGTGTTTACACTGATGTTACAGTTGGTGTTTAAATAGATACAAGGTGCTTATTTGATTTTGAAAATGTTTCTCCCTTAGGATTGAAACTAACATCCCAGGCAGTTAATTTATTACTAAACAAATCAGTTACAAACTGAACAGTATTTTAAAATATTGAATTCAACCCTTTCATTTGTGATTCTGTTTGAGATTTATTGGAATGTGGAACCACTGTAAATACAAGTTTGGGGGCGTCTGGATGGCTCAGCTGGTTAAGTGACGGACTTGGGCTCAGGTCATGATCTCACGGTTGGTAGGCCTGAGGCCCCGCGTGGGGCTCTCTGCTGACAACTGACAACTGGGAGCCTGGAGCCTCCTTCCGATTCTGTCTCCCTTTCTCTCTGCCCCTCCCCCATTCATGCTCTGTGTGTGTTTCTCTCTCTCTCAAAAATAAATAAACATTTGAAAACAAGTTAAAAAAAATGTGAGTTTGGTTATCATGAGATTTATATACTTTGTGGTAGATATGGAAGTACATCACAGAACTAATAAATTGTTTAACTAATAATTAGAACCTATTATGTGCTTATGTACATTTTCTTCAATCTTCACCAAGGCTGCACAAAAGATATTTTAATTCCCACTTTTCCTAATGAAGTTGAGACATTTAATATTTTTACCCAGATGACACAAGTAGGAGGTGGCTTGGATTCAGATTCAATATACTACTGTATTCAAAAGGTGAAATTGGTAATTAAGCAGATTTTTAATCACTGCAAACAGAACATAGTGAACAAAGACAGTATCGGAGGTTGTTAGGTTTTTAATTGATTGACACTCAGCAATTTTGTTTTCCACTTTTATTTCTTTTAGAAAAGATGTCATGATTTTGTAGGGAGTCAGTAGGACTTAATCATAGTGGGATTTAGGTCATTGAGGTCAAAGTTTGTCCCCGCCCCCAAACTACAACTTGACTATCACTCCTTATTTGGAGAACTTTTACAGAAAATTACATAAAACAGTTCTTCTCAAACTTGAACGTGCTCATAAATCACTAATACCTGATTCCTAGAGACTCAGGGTGTACTTGGATGGATATATCAGCTTATTGAAATTGCCCAGATTAGTCCATTTGGGTGAAAGCTCTAATTATAAAAATATCTGGCATATTTTCCGCGGCCAATTTTGACATTCACTGTAGTTCCATTTCATTATTTGACAATGAGTTTCTTATAGCTCTGATTGGTTATAATCTCACTCCTCAACTTTCACAAGAAAATGCATTCCTGCCCCACCATGTGACTCTAAATTCAACACAGAATAGCTGCACTTCAGGTATTGGTCAAGAAAAAAAAAAATACTTCATATATACTGTGACTACTTATCAATGCTCACTTAACAGGCAGAATACCATGGGGAATGATCTAAAACAGCATTTCTAAAACTTCAATATGTTTATAAATCACTATGGATCATGTTCAAATGCAGATTCTGGTTCACCAGAGTTGGGGTGGGGTCCTGAGATTGTACATTTGTACCAAGATGATAACGGTGCTATTGAGTCATGGAGGAGAAAGGGCCTAATGAATATTCCCCTGCTCCTCAAGATACCCTAAATCTACCTCTGATTTAAACTAGCCCTGCAGAGACCTGGATACTATGTTACCTAGTAACCTAGCTTACCTGGAGGGTCTTCTAATGAGTGTTGGAAGAGATTGAAAAAAGAAAAAGAGAAACCAACAAGAGAACTGCCTGACAAAATGAGAATAGCCACTGATTCCAGAGAAGAGAAATGGAGGGAAAGGCTATTTCAGAACAAAGAATCAACGATTGTTCAACTCCTTTTGGTCAATACAGAAAAAAATAATAATAATTACAACAAGATTGATGCAACAACTTTAAATAGGTTTTTTTTTCTTTTCCCTCCTCCTAATAATATTATTATGGCTGTATTTTTCACCGCCTAGGGAACTTGGGTCTCTTTTGTGTTCCTTTTAGAGAAAATTTCAAACAACCTATTATTCATTTTGAGCAAATATTTTCCAAGGTCTAATTTATGACATTATACTACTCTAAGCACCAGGGCTGCCTCAGTGATCTTAAAAGTCCTCACCCCTGTGGGGCCTACATTTTAGAGAAAAAGGCCAGGAATAAACCAATAAAGAGATACACAATACACTGTCAGGTCAGAGTACCTCGTATGATGAATATAAAGGCAGTGGTACTCTTTTGGTGGAGTGCAGCAGAGGACTCTCACAGGAAGATGCATCTATCAGTAAGAGGTAATCATATCTGCCTAATTCTGCCAAGAGGAATCATACAAACATGGGCATTCCAGGATATCTTGGACCAAGAATCAAGAACAATGAATATATGATCATGCTATTTTCCTTAATAGTATGCGTGTGTTTTCATGTAAGTGTGTGTATATGTCTGCCCTCATCTCTTTCTCTTCCCTGTCTACCTTCATCTACTACTACTAGAGGTCTATGATGAGACTCAGAAATCCAAAAGGCTTTGAAAACCAACAAATTTGGTGTAACTCACATGTTACTCACATGGAAGAAAACTTAACCCACTAGATCTTTGGTGGCAAAACCTGATGTGAACCAACTTAAAAGACCTATAGAGTGGCCTCTCTCACCCACTTAATGAGAACATTTATATGCTTTACTGCAAAACATTAATATGTTTTGAATACCGGATTCATCGCAGATCTATTTATCTTCTTTCCTCTCTAAAGTTTGAAATTTTCTGAGTTCCTCAGTATATCTGGCCCCAAGAGTTTTGAAAAAGGATTATGGATCTGTACAACCACTACAGGGTACAACTATTAACTACTGTTGCTGTGTGTGCTACACAACTGTGTCTTTGAGTAGTTCTGCATTTGTTATTCCAAATCATTCCACCTCACTAGCTGAAGCCTGAAGAGAAAGCTTTGCACCAAAACTATCTACTGTTTAATAAATACACTTGACTTTTCTAAACATTTTTTTTCTGATCATTTAAAAAAGGAAATTACAGCATGCTAACTCAATGCAATATTAACAGCCGTGGCAATATCCAAATCCTGGATACTAGCTAGCAATTTGTAGGTCTACTCTCACTTTCTACGTCTACTTACTATTGAAGTTTTCATTCATATTCAACATCCATGTCTGGTGCCTTTTATTTGATGAAAACAAGCTAATTAGTGTTGAACTTTCCCTAGTTCATAAATTTATTCCTAAGAACATTAAAAAGAAGTCAAGTGAGACATGTTCAGTAACAGATGTTTGCCTTTTTTGGCTGCCTTTTTACAGTTTGTTCTCTTTCATTACTTTTTAAGAAATTTAGTTAATGTTCCTTTTACAAGAGAACAAGCATACCTAGCTTCCCAGCAGATTGGAGGCGGGGGGGATTCCCCAGGGCAGGCACAGTCTGTTCATTCCCATAACCTAATATCTGCCCAAATGCTCTCTGCACTCAACTTTCATTCTTTCATCCAGGTTTTGGTAACAATCACGCTGCAGCTTAAAAAAGAATGCATACATTGACTGGAAACCATAAAGCTAGAACTAATATGGGCACTAACACTAACACACATGGGTCTACTGTCCCTCAAATATCTTTCCTGCATGGGAATATCTCAAAATAAAGGATCAATATAATTGAAATACTGGTTCAATCTTTTGGCTTCCACAATAAAGATTGTGAAATGGTTTCCAGAAGTAATCCAATTTAATAATAAATGAGAAATATAGATAAATATTTTTCTCCATAAAATTAAACTGATCCAAAAATACAAACTTAAAATTATCTGATTATTTTCCTAACCCTCCACTTTTGAAAATTGTTTAGTCTGGGTCAGACTGTGACGCGGTTTAAGTGGTAGTATACTGGAAATCTAAGTAACATTGCAATCCAAAGCTTGCACTCAACAAGAGTGCTTTCTTTTAATACTTTGTGAAAATAATTGAATGTAAGTTTCGACCAATTTATTGCGACTACTCCTCTTGACCTATTCATTGCTAAAGGAATTTTGCATGGAGTATCTCCATTATTTTTCCCAATAAATTATCTTAACTAGGACAACAGTAGGAATTTTTATCTAAAAGGAAAGATTCAATAAAATAAAATAAATGATGGTTATAAAAACATACTTCAGGCCAAGATAATACCACTGCAAAGCACCGTAACTATTGAAATGTAGGCTTTTAACTGCAACTGTGTAAATTTAAAATGTCCATCTATATACATATATATCTAAGTAAATATCTACTTCATTCTATCATAAAGATTAAAACCTTTATAGATTAATAATTGTCAGGGACCAAGAGGATGAATAAATGGAAGAATGCCAATGGGTATGGGTTTTTTTGGGGGGGCTGATGAAAATGTTCTGAAGTACGTAGTGTTATGGTTATATAACTTTGTGAACATACTACAAAACACTGAATTGTATACATTGAAGTCTCTGAGTTATATCTCAATAAATCTTTTATTTTAAAAAGGTTAAAAACTTACTATTTCACAGAAAAAATACGCATTTCAAAATTAAAATGTGAAGGCTAAAGATAACATACATTAGGCATCACTACTCTTTGTAGTACGACAAAAACAAATGAATAAAAAAGTACACAGATAAGAGCAACTACTGGAATGCTATTCAAAATATCAAAAAATCACGGTCACTTAGCTGTTAACTCAGTGCCTAAATTAATCCTAAGCCTACTGCAGGATTTTCAAAGAGTAACTTTATTTCTATCCAAAAATGACAATAAATACTTAGGAAATCATTTGAACAAATAGAAAATTTTAATTTAGTAGTTGTGATTATTTGTGCTAATTCTTACAAATATCAAAATCAAATCAGATGACTTTTTTTTTTTTGAGTCAAATGTAGCCCACCAAGGGGGAAAACCATGAGCATGAAAATAATTAAAACACCTCCTCAATTGTTTTGGAGAAGGGAAGGAAAGGCTCAGAGAGAAGAAATTGGAGTGGGGGAAAAGACAGTAAGTAAAGATGCTTTACATATTAAAACTTAATTAACTATTTTTTATTATGTAATAAACTCCTTCAAGTGAATGCCCACAATCTTCTGAGAGTACAATTTGGTAAAGAATTACAAAAAGACATCTAAATTTCCACGTTAAAAAAAAATATCTCTTTAGATTCTTAAAACTTTCTTTTACTAAAATTGCTCAAGAAAATTCTCCAGAGAAAACTAATCAGATAGTTCACGTTAAAATATAGTCAATTCGTTCTATGGTCAAAATGAACCTGATACAGAGTAAAAGCAGTACCACCTTAAAAACCTGGTGGTGGAGTAGGAGGACCCTAGGCTCATCTTGGGTCCCTGGAACACAACTAGATAACTATCAAATCATCCTAAATACCCCAAAAGTTGGCCTGAAGTCTTAACAGAACAAACTACACAACTAAAGGAAGATAAGAGGCCACATCAAAGAAGGTAGGGAGAAAAGGTTCGTGGCTGCTGTGGTGGGGAGGGAGTCGTGGTCACAAAGAAGGGTGAAAGAGAGGAGCATACAGGGGAATGCACAAGGGAAATGTTTCTCAAAGCCATTGGTTTGGAACACAAGAGGGGCTGAATTTTGTGAGTTCTTGCAACCAGCAGGGCTTAACGACTGGAGTTTTAAAGGTCAGCAGACCCCGGTGGCTGGGACAGAGACTGGAGGGCACTGCACTGCTCCTGGAGAGAAGGCAGGCAAACAATCTGGGGGCAGACATCATGGAAACAGTGATCTGAAAAATATCTGGGGCACACAGGAGAGAGATTATTCACTCTTCTAGAAGCCCTTCCCTGAGAGGCAGCATTTAAGGAGATGCCTCTCCAGGAACAAAGGAGCCAGCTGGGGCCATTTACTTCCCCTACCCCTCAGCATAAACAGAACCACTTGAGGGAAGCAGCTCAGCATGAACATTAGCTGCCTAACTTGCTTACATCAAGGCCCAACCCCTAGCGCTAAGGTAGGACTACCCTTCTCAGTCAAGCTTGCCTCAGCCCCTGTGTGATAGGCCCCTCCCCCAGAAGACTAGAACAGGCCCTACCCACACCACATCTTCTGACCAAAGAGTTCTACAGGGCCTCAGTTCTGGTGGAGCTGATGTCAGGCCTCATTTCACAAGCATACCTAGTTAAAGCTTGCCACATTCAGGCCAGAGACCAAACACTTCCCACAGCAGGCAAGGAGCACCTCTGCAGACAACTAACCTGAAGGATAGAGTAGCCAGAACACAACAGCCAGTACAGCAGGCACAGCACACACTTGAGATACTCCCTGAAGTGCCAGACCCTGAGCACTATATGACCCCTTCTTCATAAAGTAAAGCCATTACTTTCACAGGCAGGAGACATAGCTGGCTGTTCTAAAACAGAGAAGAAGGCAGAAATTTAGACAAAATGCCAAAAAGGAGGAATTTATCCCATATGAAAGAACAAGATAAGGCCATGGCCAGAGCTCTAAGTGAAACAGATATAAGTAATATGCCTGATGGGGAATTTAAAGAACGATCATAAGGATACTCACTGGACTTGAGAAAATAATAGAAAACATCAGTGAGACCCTTACCACAGAGATTAAAAAGTTAAAAAAGAATCAATCAGAGATGAAGAATACAATAAATGAAATTGGAAGCAGGCTTGATGTAATGAACTGGCGGGAAGAGACAGAGAAACAAATTTATGACCTAGAAGACAAAATAATGGAAAATAATTAAGCTGAACAAAAGAGAAAAAGAATTATGCAACACAAGGATAGACTTAAGGAATTCAGTGACTCTATCCAACATAATAAAATAACTTTCAAAGGAGTTCCAAAGAAGAGGAAAGAAGGCAGAAAATTTACTTCAAGATATAATAGAAGAGAACTTCTCTAATCTGGGGAAGGAAACAGACATCCACCTCCAGGAGGCACAGAGAACTCCCAATCAAAATCAACAAAAGCAGGCCAACATCAAGACATATTGTAATTAAATTTGAAAAATATAGTGGTAAAGAAAAAAATCTTAATAGCAGCAAGACAAAAGAAGTCCTTAACTTATAAACCCATAAGGCTAGCGCGAGATTTTTCAACAAAAAGTTGGCAAGCCAGAAGGGAGTGGCATAATATTTTCAAAGTGCTGAATGGGAAAAATCTGCAGCCAAGAATACTCTACCCAGCAAGGCTATCTATCATTCAGAATAGAAGGAGAGATAGAGTTTCCCAGACAAAAACTAAAGAAGTTTGTGATCACTACACACGCCATGTAAGAAATATTAAAGGGGACTCTGAGTGCAAAGGAGGGACCAAAAGTGACAAAGACAGGAAAGAACCAGAGAGAATCTCCAAAAACAATGACAAGTCAAGTAATAAAAAGGAAACAAATACATATCTATCAATAATTTCTCTGAATGTAAATGGACTAAGTGCTCCAATCAAAATACACAGGGTGTCAGAACAGGGTGTCAGAACAGATTAAAAAAAAAAAAGAAAGACCCATCTATATACTGCCTACAAGATACTCATTTTAGACCTAAAGACACATGCATATTGAAAGTGAGAGACTGGAGAAACATTTATCATACAAATGGATGTCAAAAGAAAACCAGAGTAGCAATACTTGTATTGGATGAAATTGACTTTTTGTTTTTGTATTTTTTTTCTCCTGCTTTGGGATCAGGGTAGCACTGGCCTCATAGAACAATTTTGAATGTGTTCCCTCTATTCCATTATTTATAAGATGTTGGCAAAGACTGCCATTAATTATATTTTTAAATGTTTGGTAGAATTCACCAGTAAAACCATGTGGTCTTGGGCTTTTCTGTGCTGGGAGATTTTTGATTCCTAACTCAATTTTCAGTCTTGTTATTGTTCTAAGAAGATTTCTTATTTCTTGGATTCAAGATTCATGATTACATCATGGTAGCTTGTGAATTTTTAGGAAATATCTTATTTTTGTCTAAGTTATCTGATTTGTTAGTATGTGATTGTTTATAGTAATCTGTTATCACACTATATATTTCTGGGGTTATCTGTTGTATTGTTTTCCATTTCTCATTTTGGTTTTTGAGTCTTCTCTTTTTTTCTTAGTTAATGTAGTTAAAGCATTGCCAATTTTGTTTATTTTCTTGGAAAAACTGGTCATTACTTTCAGTGTTATATTATTGTTTATTCTGGTCCCTATTTTATTTATTTATGATTTTTCTTTATTATTTTCTTCCGCTACTAAATTTTAGCTAAGTTTTTTTCTTTTTCTGGTTCCTTGTGGTATAATGTTAGGTTGATTATTTGAACTTTTTTTCTTAATCCAAGCATTTATATCATACAATTCATTCTAACATCTGATGTTGCTGCATCACATAGGTTTTATAATATTGTGTTTTTCTTTTGTTTTGAGACTTGCTTTAATTGGCCATTTGATTTCTTATTTTGCTCATTAGTTGTACAGTAGTGTGTTGTTAAATATTTACACATTAAATATTTAATATTTACATTGTAGATTTCCTGGCTTTATTTTATTGTTGATCTTTAGTTTTGTACCACTGTGGTTGGAAAATACACTTGGTATGATTTCAGTATTCTTACATTTGTAATATTTGTTATGTCCCTAAATATGTGATTTAACCAGGGGATTTTTCTGTGTGTAACTGAAGAAAATGCATATTCTATTTTTCTTGGATGGAATATTTTATATGTATCTTTTAGAACCATATATTCTGAAGTATGCGTCAAGTAAAATATGTTCCTGTTGAAAAAAAAAATAACTTCAGGGGCACCTGGTGGCTCAGTTGGCTAGGTGTGTGACTCTTGGTTTCAGCTCAGGTCATGATCTCACCATTTATGAGCTCAAGCCCTCTTAGAGCCTTCTTAGAATTCTCTCTCTCTCTCTCTCTCCCTCCCTCCTCAAAAATAAATAAATGAACATTACAAAAATAATAATAACTTTAACTGAGGGTACTAGTTTAAAATTAAGCATATCAGAGGGGAGTGGGGGGATGGGTGAAATAGGTGACAGGGATTAGAGTACACTTATCATGGGAACCAAATAATGATACACAGAATTGTTGAATCACTATATTGCACACATAAAACTAATATAACACTATGTTAACTCTACTGGAGTAAAATTAAAAAATTAAAATTAAAAAACAAAATTAAATTCATGTGAAGAATGATAATGTTACATTTGAAATTTCTTTTCATTTCTAAAAAATGTTTCTATAAAAACCAGTGAATTTTGTCGACAAGATGAAGATATAAGTATGTTTAAAAATATGACCAATGAATTGTTTTCTTCTCTCTTATGTAGGATGTGTTCCCCTAGGGAAGGGGGGGTAGAGGATAGTGCAGAGGACAACGAAGCCAAATGCCCAGAGGACTGACTCACAGTTTGTTCTCTGAAACAAAACAATTTATAATGCAACCAATTATTAAACTGAATTCTACTTTTTTTATAATCCCTTATGTCCAAGTGTCAAGGTTAGGCAAATTCCTTGCAATCAGGGTTAAGAAGATAACGTGACTGACAGTCTTCCTACAAAGACACTTCATGATAATAGGGACTTGCTTATCTCTTCAGTTTCATTTCTTGCCACTTGCCCCTTAGAAAGAATGTGCTGCACTTTTACTGCAATGAACTTCTTTCAATTCCTGAAATGCCCCTACTCTCCCATGTCAGACAACTACAACCACTCTTTTCCCTCCATTCTACTGCCTTGAACCTCATCACCATCCCATCCTGGATACATGTGCACGCGCTTGGCATTCCCTGGCTTGGAACTCCATCCTCACTGGTAGATATCACCAAACAACATATTTCCCCTTAGAAGGGGCACTGCAACATAGTTAATAACCACCCTCTGAGGAGAGGTTTGCCTTACTAACAACTAATGAATAAAAGTTATTGTACTTTCTCCTCTGTTTCCCAATTTTAGCTAGAAATTAACTACTTACACAAATTTCTGTCAATATTTGTTTTTATCCTAGCTATTTTTAAGAATACTGTTGATAAATACATTAATTTTTCCATCCCAGAATTTTGATAAATACCAAGGTTGTTTTCTATAACTATAACTAGAGTCCTCCAGGTTGTGGTTTCAAGATTGCTTCATACATGATTATAAATGTTAGCAAAACTTTTAAAGAAGAATTATAAAATGAAACTGTGGTGAGAAAGTTAGAGATTGTATTATTGCCATGTAATATTACATTGTTATGTTATACAAAAGATTACATTTTCAGTATTCACTTACCATGAATAAATATTATCTTTCAAGACAATTACGCCTATAAATATCTCAGTAAAATTTTTAAAAATCCTCAGTATTTCAAAAAATTATAAAAAAATACCATCAGTAAACTTTTCTTCAGGATGCAGTTTCTTTAACTTCATATAAAGACATTTTATGGGCCCATAGGACATTGCTTAAAGTAACTAGAAATTCTAATAACATAATTCTAATATAGTAAGGCTGAAGTTTCAGAAATGAAACATTAAAACTAAAGACATGAAACATTATTAAATTGGAACTGAAAACATATGGTGAGGATGTGGAGAAAGGGGAACCCTCTTACACTGTTGGTGGGAATGCAAACTGGTGCAGCCATTCTGCAAAAGAGCATGGAGGTTCCTCAAAAAGTTGAAAATAGAACTACCCTATGATCCAGCCATTGCACTATTTTTTTTAATTTTTTTTCAACGTTTTTTATTTATTTTTGGGACAGAGAGAGAGCATGAACGGGGGAGGGGCAGAGAGAGAGGGAGACACAGAATCGGAAGCAGGCTCCAGGCTCTGAGCCATCAGCCCAGAGCCTGATGCGGGGCTCGAACTCACGGACCGCGAGATCGTGACCTGGCTGAAGTCGGACGCTCAACTGACTGCGCCACCCAGGCGCCCGCCATTGCACTATTAAATATTTATCCAAAGGATACAAAAATGCTGATTCAAAGGGGCACATGCACCACAATGCTTATAGAAGCACTAACAACGAGAGCCAAACTGTGGAAAGAGCCCACATGTCATCTACTGATGTATGGATAAAGAAGAGGTGGTATGTGTGCATGCGTGCGTGTGTGTGTATTATATATTACATATAGTATATATATAACAATATATGTCATATATATATATATATATATATATATATATGGAATATTACTCAGCCATCAAAAAGAATGAAATCTTGCCATTTGCAATGGTGTGGATGGGCTAGAGTGTATTATGTTAAGCAAAATAAGTCAGTCAGAGAAAGACAAATACCATATGATTTCACTCATGTGTGGAACTTAAGAAATACGACAGATGAAGATACGGAAATGGGGGAAAAAAGATAGAAAGAGAGAAACAAACTATAAAAGACTTTCAACGATAGAGAACAAACTGAAGGTTGACAGAGGGAGGTGGATGGGGGATGGGCTAGATGGTGATGGGTATTATGGAGGGTACTTGTGATGAGCACTGGGTGTTATATGTAAATGATGAATCACTAAATTCTACTCCTGAAACTAATGTTACACTATATGTTAACTAACTAGAATTTAAATGAAAATTTGAAGAACTGATAACATATAAGGATTCAAAAGATTTTATAAAGAAAACAAAAACTTCAGGCTTAAAAGGGATAGTGTTGTTTTGTTTTGTTTTGTTTTTTAGGTTAAAGAAAGCATATCCACAGTGACTTTCTTACCTGAGTGAATTAAAATTTTGATAAGAGTAGCTATGCTGTAGAGAGCGTTTTGAAAGCAGAATGTGCAAAATTTTTCTCTCCTCCTACAAAATCAAAGACAGGGTTTTCTCTGCCCTGTGCCTACTTTTACCAGTGCAGGTTTCTACATTCTTTTTTTCCTACTTACTTTTTGGTCTGACTGAAAAAAACTCAGATCAAGATTAGGTACCATTTCCCACCCATTAGTAAGGCTGCTATCAAGAAAATGGATAATGTAATAAGTGCTGATGAGGATATGGAGACATTGGAATATTTGTGCATTGCTACTGGGAATGTAAAATGGTGCAGCCACCGTGAGAAACAATATGATGATTCCTTAAAATATTAAACATAGGAATACGATATAGTCCAGCAATTCTACTTCTGGATATATACCAAGAGAAGTGAAAGCAAGGACTCAAACAATATTTATACACCCATATTCAAAGAAGCATTATCCAAAATATCCAAAAAGGTAAGAGCAATTCAAGTGTCCATCAACAAATGAGTGGATAAACAAAATATGGTACAAGTATCCCCCGCTTTTTGAAAGTTCACATTCTGCCACTTCACTTTTAGGAAAGACCTGTATTAGTACCTACTTTTGCTAACTCAAAGAAATCCAAAGATTTTTGCTTTTATCTAACGAAAAAGGTGAAAAGCGAAAATAGCATTCAACATTTGTTTTGCAGCAAGCCATTATAAAGGTAGCACACAACCCAACCAGTGAGAGTGGCCTCACCTAGCTCCTTCCCTGGAAACTCCACTCAGCACCTCATCATCAAGCTGCCACACCTTTGAACTGTGTCTTGTGAGCATCTGTGCTTTATCTTAAAGCATTTTGTTCATCCATTAGCTAAGATATCCGAAAGGCCTAGGAGAAGTTATTTTTGGGATCTGGGAACACTTGAATTTTTTTCCATATAAATCAATGGTAATTATTTCTTCACTTTACGTGATTTCAGCTTACAAAATTTTCATAGGAATGTTCTACTTTGGGATAGTGGGGAAACCTGTACAACAGAATATTATTCAGTCTTTTTAAAAATTAAGGAAATTCTGACATATGTTACAACATGAATGAACCTTGAACACATTATGCCAAGTGAAATGAGACAGTCACACACACACACACACACACAAAATCAAAACCATAGAGACAGAAAGTAGAATGCTTGTTGCCAGGAGATGAGGGAAGGGAGAGAGAATTAATGTTCAAAGGGTACAGAGTTTCAGTTTGGAAAGATGAAAAAGTTCTGGAGATGGATGGTGGTAATGGTTACACAGCAATGTGGGTGTAATTAATGCCACCAAATGATACACTTAAAAATGGTCAAGATGTAGATTTTATGTTAAGTATATTTTACCACAATAAAAATTGGTGAAAAAAAGATTACTTAGAACATGATGCTTGATCCCTTCTAGGATTGTGATTATTTTGAAGGATAAACAAAAGAGCAATTCTTACTTAAAAAGAAAAAAAAGGCCATTTAGACTTTCAGTAGTAGAAACTGAAAATCAAGTAAGCTGCAGGAAAGAAATTTTAAGGTTTGAATCCTGCTCCTTATCCATTCACACATACCCACCCCCAGTACTGTTGGTTTTCAAGGATAAGAGACAAGCCTTTAACTGGACTGATGCAAAAGGCCTTTTCATGCTCACCCAGTCTCCACTCCAGTCTACCCCAAACTCTTTAGCCATGTGCACATCCCCAAAGCACTATCTTTTATGTCAGAGCTATGGGTAATAGCTTTTTGTGTTCCTAATTCCCCCACTCAACAATGAATAAATATACCCTGTCTTGCATTTGCTCTCCACAATCAAGTCTACCCTTGCCAGATATATTCCCCCAAAGAAATATATTTAAATGTGGTTTGTCACACAGCTAGGAGCAGTCTTTAAATTGTTAGTGTAAAACAGGGTAGAGCTGGAGCTGGAAAGCTTAGAAGAAGCAATTCATTTTTTTTTTACCTTTACTGGGAGATAATAATAACAGCCTTCTATGGGTATTGCTTTTGTTAAAGACATCATATTATTTTCCTTAATAATATTCATATAATGTCCTTATCTAAAACAGTGTTTAGTTTTAGTAAATTTATTCACAAATTTAGCAATATAAGTTATATATAACATGATTCAAAAAGTTCTGGTCTATGGGAAAAATATAAAAATACAACCTTTGTTTTTTTAATCTTAAGTAAAGAACTATTCAATAGACAGGAAAAATAATTTTTCAATATATTTCAGTTGTCTAATGGTGTTATGGACTGAATTATGTCACCTCAAAATGCGTATGTTGAATTCCTCACCCCTAATGTTACTGTATTTGGAGATAGGGCCTTTAATGAAGTCATTAGGTTAAATGAGGTCATAAGGGTAGGGCCCTAATCCAATATGATTAGTGATCTCATAAGAAGAGACAGACACCAGGGACACATACAGGAAAGGCCATGTGAGGACACAGCTGTCTGCAAGCCAAGGAGAGAATGGCCTCAGGAGAAAACAGAGCTGCTGGCACCTTGATCTTGGATTTCCAAACTTCAGGACTTTGAGAAATAAATTTCTGTTGGTTAAGCCACCCGGTCTGTGGTATTTTGTTATGACTGCCAAACACACTAATACAAATGACAAGTCAAGAAGAAAAATAGTGATACAAAAAGAGAGAAAAAGTCAGTGAAAGGATGAGACAGACACATTCACATACAGAACAGAACATGGAGAAGATGTAAGAAACCCAAACATATATATATATAGGTACTGTGAGACACGACATTATAAAATAGAAATTGTTGCTAAAAATTTCAGAATCACATGAGTTTCCTCTACTATTGATATAGAAACATCTTAGGACCTTGCCTGATAAACAGATGAACTCAAAGTGAAATCCAGATTCCATTTTCAAGTCCCAGATTCCCATGTTTCAGTTTAGGGAGTCCTCATTCAGAAAACCATCAATGTGTGGTTGTGAAATTGTCCTTGGATTTTTCAGTCCTCTGTCACACTCCTAACAGCTATCTTCATGCCCCACTGGCCTCCATTATATTTATTTGATAGTCTAGGTACCATTACAAAAATAGTTACTCTCACATTTGGGGCAAATCATTGTGACGATCACTTTGGCTATCAGTACTCTTCAAATAAAAATTAATACACATATTTAGGAGTTAAGGTGATCCACAAGATGCAAATTCTGCACAAGATATGATAACAGAAGTAAAGCACTGTTTCAGGACAAAGAATTTCAGTGGAGAATCATTTGGGAATGAAATAGGTCCACAGCACAATCTCACATGTTTTATCAAAATTAACCCAATAAGCTGCCAGAAGAACAGTAACACAACTCTATATCCAGTTTCACAAATACTCACAGAACAGTAATCCCGAAACATTGATGATGGCCCACACAAACTAGGCCAGCTGGAGTCAGGAGTCAAACGGGAAGGCTTTGTTGACATAATTCCTCTCCAATCGTAGAATGTTTTATCTGTTAGAAATATCAATGCAAGTTAAAACAATATTTGTCCAAGAAAAGTACACACAGACCATACTGCTTACTGTTACAAAGAGGAAAATAGATCATCTTTATGGCCCTGTTATTCTATATTAAAATCGCATCTTGTCATCTGATCAGAGAGATGCAGAAGCATGAGCACCGCACAGAGAGAGGCTTCAATTAATTGGTTCCATCACACAGTAAAGCTCTTGTGTTTTTATTGGGTACGGTGTGCCCATCAGAAGACCAGGTTCATTCCTTTGAGTCTCTTCTGTTCAAGAGCACTGACTTCTTTTTTTAAAGGAGGCTTAAAGCAAAATCATATTTGTGAATAGCACTTACAAAAACAAAGGGAAAACTCCTCTCCCTGCTATATCAGTACTTTAAAAGAAAATTCAGAATTATGATGAGGGTACACATTTTGAAATGGCAAAGTAAGTGAAATTATTAAAAGTGCTCTAGACGAATAAGTTGAAAGAGCAAAAGGTTAGCCAACATATGCCCACATATTTCTTCTGTCTCATGGCAGTTGTTGCATGGGATTTCTGCAGACAAATTTTTTTTAAAGATGAGGAGATTTAAGATTTATTTGTCTATTTCTCAGAAACATTAATCATTTAAAAGAGAAAAATTCAGTTCAATCCTGCCATCCAAAATGAATCAAACTGTTTACACATTTCCAATTTTCTTTCTAATACTTATTTATATACATATATTCTTTCCTGAAACTTTCGATTTAATACAGACATCTATGGACTGCTTAATTTCACATAAATTTAGAGAAAACTCAGACGTAATAAATTCTCTCATTTCATTGCTTCAACTTATTTATAGGATCATAAGCTAAGTGTCCTATAGGGAGGCAGATAGTAACATAAAATAATAAAAAAATGTAATGTTATCTCAGAGGCATTCCAATCAATAACATGCATGTGATCTACCCCATTCTAATTTTATATGTATATAATTTCTTCCACTTCAGTCAAAAAGAATCTTTGTCCTCTTATCAAAAAGGCAAAGTGTCTAGAAGAGGCAACATAATAAATCGTATTTCAATCACAACTCAATATGAATAAATAAAATTCTTTAGTGGAAGCAGATGCCAACAATGGAAAGATTATAGCGAACCTGAACATATTAGTATCTGGGAAGAGGACAGCAAAGAAAAGGCCATACACATTAAACTTTAACTAGGGATTTTTATAAACCCAGGGGGGACTTAAAAGGGTAGAATAAGAGTTATTAGAGATGTGTAAGTCCCCACATTTCTTATGATGCTTTCTTGAGTAATTTAAAGCACTCCTCAACTCATTAACACTATCTCTGGACCACCTACTTCCCTTAATGAACTTGCACCATAAGTGTCTTCACATGTTTTAGATAATTGGGAATCTCTTTCCAATCTCCTTTTTAATTTTAACTAGGGTCTAATTTACTTTATTTTTTCCATATTTATAATTTTTACTTTTCATTTTTTAATATGATTTATTGTCAAATTGATAAACATACAATGTGTACCGTGTGCTCTTGGTTTTGGGAGTAGATTCCCATGGTTCATCGTTTAAATACAACACCCAGTGCTCATCCCAACAAGTGCCCTCCTCAATGCAATCTCCTTTTTAAACTGATAAACACTTCCAGGACGAAGACAATATCTTAGTTGGAATTTATCTGTGCTTCTGGTTCATCAGCAATACAATTGAGGTAGCTATGTAAATACTGGTGAACAAGAATTAGCCTCAAAAGGGGAGATCTCACAGGGAAAGGGAGTCTTCCTGATCATTGAAGAGCCCAACCCAAAATGAATCTAAGTGCTATACAAATTATTTTCCAAGACAGTGCAGAGCATTTCAAATATTTTATCTGGTTTACCCACAAAACAGACTCATGCAGTTGAGAAGGCCATGCATTATTTTCTCCAGTCTATAGGTATCACATTAGAAAATACAGCTATAACTTTTCCACTTCAGGAAGCAGTAAACCCTCCACTAAAATCCTCAAGGTAATCATTCACACACTGATGTATGCTAATGACTCCTCCTCAGAAGCCAGGCCCGGAAGGTGACATGCAACAAATTCCAGTTTATTCCACAAAGTCAGTCAAAAGTTATAAACTGGTAGTTTGAAGAACAGAGTCATACATCAGACTAAATGTTCACAAACCCTCACGGAGCCAACACTCTTCACAGATACTGCCACAGAGAAACGAAGATTCTGAATGCTGGAAATGGAGTGGGGAGTAAGCAAGAGTAGGCTGCTTATTGGTAGGTGAAAAAATAAGAAATCTTAGCAGTGATCCCAGTTTAACAGCCAGCAGGATAGAACAAAATATTCTGATATTAAACAAATCTGGGGAAAATGTAATACCAAAATTTGAAAAGGAACCAAGAAGGTTCCATCAGGTTAACAAGCTGGTGGAATAGGAGCTACCTTGGAACATAAAAAATTTGGTTAAATAACTACCCATACTGATGTCTTCCTGACTTTGTATATCCTCAATACTTATATAGACTCTTTTTGAAAAATATTATACACTTAGTTCATGTTATTTTGTTGTCTTCTGCACATCTTATTTTCCTATCTAAACTTAAAAGTCTTTTACTTGCTTTGCATTTCCCATAAAACTGAACATAATGCTGTGCCCAAAGCATATGTTCAATGTATGCTCTGGAATTACTTGGCACTGGCTGAAAGGCCAATCACCAAAACTGTTAAATGTGAAAAGTCCCATACAATGCAACTGACACAAATATCTGAAGGAATGGAAAAAAAAATTTACAACAGGTTTTTAAAATTCTATTTTTTTTCAGGATCAACTATTTTCCACCAGATTATCTTCTCTCACTTTCTAGCATCATCTTGATGTTTATAAAGGTAATAATTTTTAAACATATTTCAGCTGGGGGTGCTTTTTTTAAATTTTATTTCCTGTTTTTACTTAAATTTATGTAGTTAACAATGAGCCAATTATTTGCAAAGGTGAGAGACAGTTCCAAATTCTAATTGTCATAGTTATTTTAGAAACTAAAATTTCTCAAATGACTCACAGAAAACTGATAAGGTTCTATACTGTGGTGAGACTGCCAAGAGAATGAAGAAAGAAAGAAGGAGAAAGGAAGGAAGGGAAAATTTGTAGCTAGTTGAAACATTCACCACTTATGTAATAATCTTCATCGTGACAAGTATTTCCTCCAGGTTGCAAATGGATATATTTGTCCAAGTCACCTGAATTATCAGCAAAAGACCCAAAGACAGAAGTTCAAATTTTTTAAATATATTGTGTCCATCAACCATGAATGAAGAACTAAGAAACAGTCTATGCTAATGATATATAATGTAAGAATATAATAGTTCCAAAGAATATGTCTATGCAACTGCATCCAACAGAGCCGAAGAAGTCCAAATGAAAGTGTGAAGTATCTTTACAAGGACATGATAGAGCCCAAGACACTAATGGGTTCAAGTGGTCCTGTGTCCCTAGAGCCTTTTTTATGCCAAGCTTGTTCTGTTTCCCTTTTATCAATTCCCTTGTATCAATTAATTCTCTGAGTTAATTGCACATGCAGTTTTAATCTGCGTGTAATTACAAACAATTAATAGTTAGGAGACAGAATTAGCAGTTCTTAGTTTGATTATCTATATAATTAAAAGGGGTGGTAAACTAGAGTTGACAAATAGCATCTTAATCACTTGAATAATCAAACCCAGAAGCTTGCTTGGGCAGCTGAACTCCATCTGTTACATTAGTTCAACTTTTAGAATCAATGACTGAAATGTCCATTTAAATCAATCATATTTCAATTTATAGTCAAAAACATACAATATGTATTCTCAAATTGCTTAAACTATTTACTTTGTTTCATTTATTTAAAATTAACTGTTTCCAAAAGGGTTTAATAAAAATAAAGATTCAACAGACTAACTTATGTGTATCTACTGAATACCAGTTAATATTCATGGCTCCCAAATCTTATATTATAAAACATGTAAGAAATACAGATAACTCTGTGTTCCAATTAACACTTTTATTTAAGTGAATCCTGAGAGACAGCAAATAAGACATACCTATGATCCTTTTTTGGGTTCTGATGGGATCACTTGTTTATACATACAAAGCAAATACTAAAAAACAGGAGAAACTTAAAGTGAGTTACAAAAATATGTGAGAACTTCATTCTTATTAGGATATAATATAATACAGAACAGTGGCATCACTGTTGCATAATATGTTTCTGAATTGCCAAGTATTTGAACAAGTTTGACAGATACTTTCAGCTAATAATGGATAAAAAAAAATGTTCAAAAAGAATCATTTCTGGTTCAATATGGCTTTGTGACTTCTGGCTGTGAGGCAGCCCCTTTTACAGTACCACTAAAATACTGTAACAATAAAGAAAAAGATGAAAATCTCAAGGTTACAAGAAATTAAGTCTAACCATTCATTAATATGCAGATGAGAAAACAAAATTCTTTAAGATGAGGAAGTGAATTGAGGAAAGCAATTAGTGACCTTTACATAATAAAACCCCTAGCCCATCTGAAAGATGTTAGAAAAAAGGCGTATTATCTTCCAAGAAAAATATAAAGGAAAAAGAACAAAACCCATTTCTGTACAATGTGGATGCTGCTTTTGAAGAACCCTTCCCTTTCCATACCCTCAACTACCACAATCCACTTGGACACTACAACTCTAAGGAAACAACTAGAAAAGAGAGTAATCCTGACTGTACCAACAGGAATTGAAACAGTCTTATTGTAAAGAAAGAGCTCCGTGCAGAGGATGGGACTGACAGGATTTGACAACAATGCAAAACGGGGATTGTAATTTTAACGTGCTAAACAGCTAAAAATACTAATACTAAAGAATGAAGGAAGAATGAAGGAATGAAAGGACCCACCCAGTAGAACCAAACTGTTCCAAATGGGCATCTCCAGGTTATTGAGAATTCGGCAGAGAAGGGGGCATTGACACCAGTCATCAACTATAGAACTAGAAAAGGTAATTGGCACATTCAAGTGAACATGGAGCAGAGTAGAGAAAAATCCATATGTTCTCTCTGTTCATAATCACTCACTTTGCATGGAGCTATGTCTTTTTATTCAGGGCAGAGTAAACATCCTGGGGCCTATATTGATCATGGAAATGCCAGTTAACATTTATGGAGGACCTAGATCGTTGAATACTTTACACGCGTTACCTGACCTAATCTACACGAGAACCCTAGTTTAACAGAGGAGAAAACAAATTAAGTCATTTGCCCCAGTTCAGGCAGCTAGTAAGCAGTTGTGTGAACCCAGGTCAATCTGAATTTGAAGCCCAAGGGACAGTGACACAAGGGGAAAGGTCCCAATGGAAGACTGAACAATGGCCCCAAAGATACTCACATCCCAATCCCTGAAACCTGCAAATGTTAGAATACATGGCAAGAGGGACTTTGCAGTCATGATTAAATCAATAATCCTGAGAGGGGAAGATAACCTAGGATATCATGATGGGCCATATGTGTACTCACAAAGGCCCATGGAAAAGAAGGAAATGTGATGACAGAACCAAGAGTGATTTGGAGAAGAGGTCATGAGCTACGGAATGCAAATAGCCTTCAGAAGCAGAAAAGGAACAGAAATATTCATCCCTAGAGTTGCAGAAAGAATCAGTCCTGGGGAACATCTCCACATAGTCCAATGAAATTAATCCCAGATTTCTGTATTCTGTAAGAGAGTACAGTTGTGTCCTTTTAAGCTACCAAGTTTGTGGAGTAAATTGTTGAAGCAGCCCTGGGAAACTAATACAGTTTGCAATTCTGAAAAATCTATAAAAGAGTTTAAGTCAAAAATATTCTATTAGAAGTCAAAAATATTCTATTAGACTCAGAAAAAAATTTTAGAATAGTATTGGCATTCCATTGTAGTATATAACAAGCCAAACTCTAAAATAGAAGCCAAAAGCAATAAGGAGAAAACAAACTAAGACTTTAAACAATAAGAATATTTGCAAGATAAATAAAAATGGAAATGAGTGATCTTTAAAAGGCAAGAAATACCAGGAAACCAAAACTGTAACAACAGAATTAAAATGTATTTCACACTTAATAGGAGTGTAAGAGACAGTACAGAATATCAAATGACTAGATTTAGCAAGTGTTCCTAGAATAAAGAAGTATCCAAAGATGAAAATTATAAGAGAGAAGATTAAAGATTATAGATTAAAGTTGACAAAAAATAAGTATCCATCAAAGGAGTCCTATACATTACTGAAGATGAAACCAGAATAATCAAAAGTAAAGAAAACAAACACGACTGAATAATAATTTCCTCAGCTAAAAAAAAAAAAGCATGTATCTTCTGAGTATTGGGGCTTATTGTATATTATGAGAAAGTAATTAAAAGAGATTTGTATGCCATTACATCCTGCAAAGTTACAAGAATAAAGAAAACAAACTACTAAAAGAATTCACACACACTTGCAAAGAAAAAACATCTCAAAGGTGTAAAACACAGGTTGTTATCAAATGTCCTCTGTGAAACAACAAAAGAAACAATAAACGACAGAAAACCACAAACAGAATTTCCAAGGAAAAGGAAAAGTTGTGAAACAGAAATTTTTAAAACAAAATTGTCTTTGATTTATAAAGGCCAGGGAAAAAATTCATTCTCCAATATACCAACACCCTGAAGGTCTGCTGAGAAAAATCACGTGTTTTTGTTTAAATAAAAAATATCTATCTGAAGATCAAGACATGAATCAAAATTAAGGTTAAAAGAGTTTAGAAATCATGGGACCAGCAGTTCTTCCCATAACCAGAATAGCCATTTCTAGTAGGACCACAACAGTCACGTGGATTCTACACCTCAGACTTACAGCTTGATCTTGCCAGTCCTAGCCTCATAGTTCCTTTTCTGCTTCATTTTGCTTTCCTAGGAAACAAACAGTTTGTTTCCTATGGTAAACGCTTTACCTCACTCATAGTTCCAGTGAAATGTTCTTTCAAATAGAATCTTGTTCTATGATTACCAAAAACAATAACCAATGACCAGCATTGGTGTCTCGTGCACTTAGAATGGCTAAAGGTTTGGACATGTACCCAGTAAACAAGACAAGGAAACAAAGAACAATAGTGGCTATTTTCATTTTCCAAGAACTTAAATAATGACTTTTCTCCTTCTTAAAACTTCAAATTGAATCACCTAAATCACGACATCACCTCCCAGGAAGTGCCTCTTTATATCATGAGAACAGCCTCTGAATATTCCTATGGCCCTCAGTTGTTTAAGGGGAAAAATATACCTGGAAAATAGATTATAGGATATACACCAGAATTTCATAGTGAGTATTTCTGGGTGGTAGAACAATAAATGAGTATCTCTTTTTGTGACAGTGTTCTGTATTTTCCACATTTTCTGCAATTAATCATACTAATTGCAACTTTACAGAGAACACATTTAAAATAAGTCTGTATAATTTTAGGCGAAATTACGCAAAAATTATGTAGAAAAACTATGAACAAAACCAAAGTCTGAAGAAACCATCACAGAACTTTAGGGAGATTTACCTCTCTTTTTTCTAACAAAGATGTTTTGTACTTGGTAAGAAGAAAACACAATTTGCTTAAACTTCTTACATAACAAGCATACATACAAAAATAAATGCTTCCTTTATTTATTTTTAAAAAAAATTTTTAACATTTATTCACCTTTGAGACACAGAGAGTGAGCAAGGGAGGGGCAGAGAGAGAGAGACACAGAATCAGAAGTAGACTCCAGGCTCCGAGCTGTCAGCACAGAGCCCAATGCAGTGCTTGAACCCGCAAACCCGAGACCATGACCTGAGCTAAAGTCAGACACTTAACTGACTGAGCCACCCAGGGACCCCAATAAACACTTCCTTTACATTTGTCTTCAATGACACAACAGTTTGGGGGCAGGGGAGAACCACACTATCTTTAAAGAGTCATAAACTCACATCCCCCTCTCAGGAAGTAACAGAGATAGTCTGCTATGTTGAAGTAGCTTTGTAAAAGTTTAGTCTCAGTCTTTCTGATTAACTAAAACAAGCCCAGGTACTACTGTCACAGATTTATTTCTGTGATACAAGGGCAGCTATCTGAATACATCATCTGAAAATGCCTCTTGATGGCAGCCCACTTGTCATCTTTGCCCAGAAGCACTATGACAAATACAGCTCATGCCAGCACCTGACTGCAAACTCCAGGTGGGCAGACGTCACATCCTGTATACTGTTGTATCCTCTACACAACCACAATGCCTGGTACAGAATATGTATGAATAGTTTTGAAGAAAAAATGTTAACATGAACCGGATGATGCTTGTTTTACAGATGGCAATGATGTCATAGGTTTCTAGGCAAAAAAAAAAAAAAAAAAGAAAAAAAAAAGACAAGAGTTCTGGGAGAAAAGTGATTTATTGCATGGTAATTCAATGGGAGTGTTCTTAGCAGTCCCTGCCCCATCCCTGTAAAAAGAAGCAACAATTAACTAGCCATTTGTTTGTCTCATATAATCCTAAATTTTTAAAAATTATTTCTTCCAGGTTGACTACATACTGATGTTTGGACAATACAGATCTTACTGATTTTAGTCATTCTGTGCCCACACTCATACATGCTTGGTGAAAATGGAAATTTGAAAAGATTCTGGGAAAGTAATTCGCCAGTGAGAGAAGTCTTTTAAATATTCATATTTTTGAAGTAATATCGATTTCTAGGAATCTTTCATAAAGAAGTAATCTGAAATATGCCACAAGATTCACTAATAACGATGTTTATTACAGCATTATTTACAATAATTGGGCAGAAGAGTTAACATAGCAAAGCTGAGACTGTTATTCCTAGAAAGACAAGTTTACAAGGTTAATCCTGGGCTGGTATCTGGGAACTTGGCAGGTGAACAGTTCCCTACACTGATGTAAAACTTTTCCTAAAAGATAAGAGTATCTCACTGTGCCTAGACTGGGCAAACAATATGGGTTTATGCAAAATGTGTGCTTCCTTCTGGAAATCTGGAATGTTGGGACATACTAAGCAGAGGATACTTAGATTATCCCCCAGTAAAAACCTTGTTGCTGAACCTTTAATGAGTTTCCCCAGTGTACCATGACCCGAGACCTCACCCCCCAGGAAGTGCAATTCATGTCACGATTCATTATTGGAGGAATTAAATGCATTCAAGTGACCACTGGAAGAACTCTTGGAAGCTTGCTCCTGGTTTCCTCTGGCCTCCACCACATGTGAAGTGATTTTTCTTTGATTGTTGATTTTTCTTTGTATTTTTTTATATAATAAAATGAATACGACAACATACTGAGTCCCATGAATCCTCCTAGCAGATCACTGAACAAGGGGTAGTCTTTAGAACCCCAACACAATAATAAAAATTGAAATTAACATAAATGTCCAGTAATGGGAGATTGTTTAAGTAAATATAGTACATACATGCATTGAGTTATTTTTCAACAACAAAAATATATATCTTGCACTTTCAATTATGAACGAAAAACCCATAAACAAAAAGACTAAACAAAAATATGCCAAAATGCTAAAAATAATAATTTTTGGTTTAATCGAACTTTTGTCTGTATTCTGTTTTTTTTTCTGAATGGGCTGAATGCAAAATTCATGAATCTGAAGGACCTGACTCACATAGAGCCATTTTTGAGGAAAGCTATCCTAATTGTTTTTTCCTCCTACTGGTTGTCATAGGACCTAACCCTTGGTTTATTTGTAAAACCAGACTTGCTGCCCGAGCTTGAATAGACTGGATAAGGAAGCAGTCCACGGGCCTGAGACAAATATACATGAGTTGGACATGAGGGGGTAAGCACATATTTGGCTCAAACTCTGCCCAGTTTGGTCTCTACACCACATGGAAACAATGTAATGCAATCAAATCTTATGTTTTAACAGTTTAAATGCTAAACGAACAAAAAGAAGGAGGTTGTTAGCTAAGAGGTGAAATACCCCTCTACTTCTCTCTGAAGCAAGTTGATAATCCCAGTTTTAAAAAATCTGGAGCGTAGGGCTGCCCGGGTGGCTCAGTCACTTGAGCATCTGACTCTTGATTTCAGCTCAAGTCATAATCCCATGACCCTGGGATCAAGCCCCAAGTCAGTTCCATCCTGGGTGTGGAGCCTGCTTAAGATTCTCTCTCTCTCTCTGTTTCTCTTTGTCTCTCTCTCTGCTCCTCTCTACCCCCTTCTAAAATTAAAAAAAAAAATTAAAAAAAATAAATCTGGAACCTAGAATGACTGTGGAATTTAGGGGATGACTTTACAGGATCTTTTTGCATACATGCATCACTCAAAAAAATATGCACATGCCACTCCCTTCCAGTTATAAGGATGTTGACCTGAATATTTAGCTTTCCAGAAGCTTTTTTACGGAGATATAGTTGTTTTGTATTACAAAAGGATGATTAAGCTTTAAACAAAACTATCTACCAAATGTTTTGTCACAAATCTTTGGTATTTTATTTACTCATAGGTTATGCATGAGCTAGAATAATTGTGCAAATTCTGGAATGAGCTGGCCTTTTTAGAAAACAAAAACAAGACTCTAATCCCCTAAGAAAGATTGTTAATTTTTAGTTATTTCCATCTGTCTTTCATGATTGGCTTCGCAGGAAACTGAAGTTCATTAATGTATCATTATCTTTACTAAAATTCATTAAAGCAATACATTCAAGGCAGGAGAAAAGATTCTAGTGACAAAAACAAACGGATAATTATGGAACAGCATTTTAACTCTGCTTATGTCAGTATTTTTATTCTAAATGTTTCACTCTATTCTTTTCTTCTAGTCATAGCTAGGAGAGAGTAAGTCTGTCACCTTGTGAGGTATAGAGCATATATGATTGGTGGAACCTTAACTAAATTCCAGGTAGAGTATTATATAAAATTAAATTTAAAATATATCTAAGTACAAAGAGATTCACAGAGCCTAAGTCTATAAAGCTATAGCAAACATCACACATAAATATAGCAAACAATATTAAATAAGCTAACAAAAAGAACATTTTTATGATGATAAAAAATTACAATTATCAGGCTTAAAAATTAGCCAATTTCTACTTGTCCTTTTCAGTCCTTTCAATCATCATCAGAAAGGAGGCAAACATAAAACATAAATTAATGTTTCTGTTTGTTTACAAATACAAGAAATAGTCTAAGTTCTGAGTGGATGATGAAAATTCTGGATTTTAATGTGTTAAATATTATCTATAAAGCTCAATAGCCATGGAGATGCTGTTTCCATTTTCACTAATAAATGAAAATTGACTGTACTAATAAAATATTTCACAGATGCTCTGCCTTCTTACTCCTACACATCAACAGATCAAATTCAATAAATTTGCTTCTTTTCAGAAACATAATATGTATTATTTTAGAAGCAACTTTAAGAATAAATAAGAGCAAAATAAAGACTATTTCTTAATTTACTTTCCTGGTTTTACTAATGACAATGTCAATGTATGAGTCTTTCCTCTAGTTGGAGGGCTCTACTTGCCTTAACCTAAACAGCATTGAAGTCCACTCATTTGCTTCCATTTGTGATAGTTCTTTTTGTGTCAACCTGTCTAAAATACAGTGGCCAGGTATTTGGTCAAACATGTATGGATGTTGCTGTAAAGATATTTTCTTTGAAGGGAGGGGGCAGTTTGTACATGAAGTGGGGGTGGAGAAGAGAGAAAGGGAAAGAGAGAATCCCAAGCAGGCTCCATGCCCAGCACAGAGCCTGACATGGATTCAATCTCATGACTGTGAGATCACAACCCAAGCCAAAATCAAGAGTCAGACACCCAACCAATTAAGCTACCCAGGCACCCCTGTAAAGTTATTTTAGATGAGATTAACCTTCAAATCTGCTAAAGCAGATTGCTCTCCATAACATGGGTGGGCCCCATCCAATCAGTTGAGGCCTCAAGAAAAAGACTCATCTCCTCTAAAACAGAGAATTCTGCCAGCAGACTACTCCAGACTCAAATTTTGTACTTGTCAGCCTCTACAATTGCATAAGCTAATTCCTTAAAATAAACCTCTCCATATACGGAGTCAAGAGGAGAAAGAGAGAGATTTAAGGGCTCACATATGAAGAATGAGAAAGAGAGAAGGTATCTATCATGTATCTGTCTTTCTATCTAACTATACCTCTACCTGTCTATCTTGAGCTCAATATAAATATATACATAAATAAGTAATATGGTAGATCTAGTTATATTTTTATCAAGAGGAAAATAGAGAGGACATAGAGAAAGAGAGACAGAGAGAGAAGGATCTTATTGGTTCTGTTTCTCTGGAGAACACTGACTACCATACCCAGATAACACATTCTAACCAGTCTCCACCTTCCCAAAGCATACCCAACTTTCAAGGACAAACTTTCAAGACTCATCATCTTTTTCTCTCCATCCAAAAAAGCATATTGCAATTCAAAATATTTCCATTATGGTTACTGATACCAAATGTCTTTATCTATGTAAACAATAGAAGCAAAAATGATAAAACAACTCCATCTCTACTCGAATGAACTCTCTATCAAAATATGATGCAAAATGTAGAATTTGAACAATTGCTAGATATTAATTGATATTAAATTATTGTTAATTTTTAGATGAGATCATGATATTTTGGTTGTGCTTTAAAAAGAGATTCCTGGGGCACCTGGGCGGCTCAGTGGGTTAAGCATCCAACGGTAGCTCAGGTCATGACATCAAGGTTCATGGATTCAAGCCCCACGTCAGGCTCTGCACTGACAGCTTGAAACCTGGATCCTGCTTTGGATTCTGTCTGTCTGTCTGTCTCTCTCTTTCTCTCTCTCTGCCCCTCCCCTGTTTTTGCATGTTCTCTTACTCTCTCAAAAATAAAACATTAAAAAAAATTTTTAATAATAAAAAGAGATTCCTTATATTTTATAGTAAAACTGAAAAACATTTATGGAAGCATATCAAGGAATTTGCTTTAAATGGCCTAAGGTGGAAAGGTAACTGAGTGGGTACATGTACATAGATGCAACAATACTGACCATGAATTTATAATTATTGAGGCTGGATAATAGGTACTTGTGGGTTTATTATCCTACTCTATTTTTGTATATATTTATATTTTCCATAATAAAATGCTTTTTTATCTATTTATTCAAAAATGCATAAACTTTTCCAGTGCCAAGAAAAACTTGAATTAAATAGCTAAGCATCAGGGGAAAAAAAAAGAGCAGACCACAGAGCAAAACATGAATAACAATACTTTTCTATCTGGCAAGATTTGGTTTGAAAAAGGAAGAAGAGAAGCACACATTAAGGTGTAAGAAAGTTCAGCTAAGAAAAATCCCCACCAAGTCTTCATATGGTGGCTTTGTTGAAAATACTGTAAAATCCCAGGCCAGAACCTTCCTGGGAGCAGAGCATCAGAAATTTATTGTCTGTCTTCTCCAATAGAATATAAGTACTACAAAGTCAATAACTTTTGTCATGCTCACCATTATCTCCCTAGCAACAAGCAAAGCACACACAATAGGTGATCAATAGATATCCGTTAATCATTTCTGTGTACAAAATATGTTCTCCGATGGCTATCACCACTATGCCATAAACTATTAATTACAAGTATAAAGCTATTAGAATAAAAACTCATTTCAGAGATTCAAATTTCAATTATATATGTATCTTTCTGAAAATTATTTATCAGCAACTTACATCTATTTAGCATGTTAAGAATAACTTCTACATATACCATCTCATTTTAGCTTCCTCAAAAAAGAGAGATATAAAACAGGGATTACCTCTCCTATTTTAGAAAAGAAAAAGCTGAAGCTCAGAATATACTATTCTGCTGAGATTCCAAAGCTGGTTTTTTTACTCAAGATCCTTCATTCTTTCAATTGGAGAACCATCTGTATGTCCTTTTTAACTTAGGATACTTCTAATTAATCAAACATTTTCACTCAGTATTATTCATTTAAGGACAGAAAACATCCTGAAGTTGAGCCCAGACCCAAAAGATAAGAGATAGAAAATCAAACCTATTATGTGGGTGTTTAGGTACAATATTAAGGAATATCATTTCAAATCTTAAAAGATATGTAGAGTTCACCTTTCACTTTAAATATAGAAAATCACACAAAAAAAATATTTTCCACTCTAGCAATAAGAACAAGAGAGATAGTGTATAAAACAATAATTTTTGATCCATGAAGAGCTAATGTCACAAGGCAACCTAATGAACAACTATACAAGGTTGACAAGCTCCTCCAAGAAAAGATAGAGTACAATTCACCTTCGACAGACCATGGGAAGAAGAGATGACCACCATGGAAGCATGGAAGAAAACAACAGCTGAAACTTTGGATAAACTTTTAAAGACCAAATGTGTACTCATTTGGTAGTACTTTCTTAGAAGCCCAAATGAGGCATCTGCATCCACAATTCTACTCTTTTCTAAAGGTTTCCATCCAGTCTTCCCTGGGAAAGACCAGGGGAAGGCAGGAGATCTGAGAGAGACCTCCTCTGTGATGCAGGTGTGTGGGTCTAGGAAAGAGGCACTGCAAGAGGACAAGGTGGTTGTTGGCTTCTGCAGGAGAAAAGCCAGGAAACTCAACTAAGTTTATGAAGCCATTATAATTCTGATAGCAAAGCCAGACAAAGATTTAATAAGAAATAAAAACAGACCAATGTCCTTGAGAAACACAGATGCAAAAATCCTTAATAAAATATTAGCAAATCAAATACATCAATATATGAAAAGCATCCATCAATATATGAAAACCATAATGTGATCAATTAGGTGTATCCCAAGAATATAAAGTTGGTCTGATATATGAGAATTCACAGTGTAATTCACTACAATAAAACACTGAGAGAAAAATCAATAATTATCTAAGTACACTACAAAAAAACACTTTAGAAAATTCAACACATTTATGATTTAAAAAAATTTTTTTTCCAGAAACTAGGAAAAAGGGAAATTTCCTAATCCTGATAAAGGGAATCTACAAAGAACTATAACTAATATCATACATAATGATGAGATATTGATGGCATCTGCCTAAGATTTGAAACAAGATAGGATGTCTGTTGGGGTGTCTGAGTGGCTAAGTCGGTTAAGCGTCTGACTCTTGATCTTGGCTCAGATCATGATCTCTCAGTTTGTGAGATCGACCCCCATGTCAGGCTCTATGCTGGCAGTGCAAAGCCTGCTTGGGATTCTCTCTCTCTCTCTCTCTCTCTCTCTCTGTCCCTCCCGCAGGCATGCATGCACTGTCTCTCTCTCTCAAAATAAATATTTTTTTTAATTTGAAAAGAAAAGAAAAGAAAAGAAAAGAAAAGAAAAGAAAAGAAAAGGAAAGAAAAGAAAAGAAAAGAAGAGAAAAGAAAAGAAAAAGATAGTATGTCTGCAATCACTACTTCTATATAGCATTGTGCTAGAGTTTCTAACCACTGCAGTAAAACAAGACAGAGATAAAAGACATGCAATTTGGAAAGAAAAAAAGGAAAGCTCTCTTTATTCAGAATGACATGACTGTGTATATAGAAAATTCTAATGAATTGAAAAGAAAACTGGTAGAACTAGTAAATAAATTCAGCAATGTTGCTGTGGACAAAATCAATAAAAAATCAATTATATTTAATATAGTAGTATGAATAACTAAAAAAATCAGTTAAGAACAAATTTAACAAATAGCATGTAAAACCTTACATAAATATAAAATATATATCTTACAAAATATAAAATAGTGCTGAAAAATTAAAGAAGACTTACATAAATGAAGAGATAAATTGTGCTGATGGATTAAGGACTTAACGTGAAGAGTGTTGTTCTATATCCCTGAAGTGATATACAGATTCAGAGAAAAGCCATTTATAATTGCAGCCAGCATTTTTTCTGGAAATTGGCAAGGTAAATTTAAAAATTTTTTGGAAAAGCAAAGGAACAAGAATAGTTAAAACAATCTTGAAAACAAACAAAGTTGGAGGATGTGTACCATATAATTTTAAGACTTACTATAAAAGTAGTAAGAAAATGTGGTATTGGCAAAATGATGTATAAATACACTAATGAAACAGAGTTGAGAGTCTTGAAGTAGACATGAACAAATATGAAGATTTCTGACAAAGATACCAAAGTAATTCAATGGAAAAAGAAAAATCTCTTCAACAAGTGATACTAACTTAGGCCATACACAAAAATTAATTTGAAATAGATCATAGGTTGAACCATAAAAGCCAAATCAACAAAGTTATCAGGAAAAAAAACAGAGATCTTTACAACCTTGGGACCAGGAATGATTTTTAAGGAAGGCACAAAGCACAAGTCACAAAAGAGAAAATGAAAAATTGGACTTCATCAAAAATAAAACCTACTCATAAGAAAAGGCAAGAAGAAGGGAAAAAAAAAAACAAGTTAGGAACTATAAGTAAATATTCACCACATATGACAAGGACCTAAATCCAGAATATATACTCTTTTTTTTTTTTTCAACGTTTATTTATTTTTGGGACAGAGAGAGACAGAGCATGAATGGGGGAGGGGCAGAGAGAGAGGGAGACACAGAATCGGAAGCAGGCTCCAGGCTCCGAGCCATCAGCCCAGAGCCTGACGCGGGGCTCGAACTCACGGACCGCGAGATCGTGACCTGGCTGAAGTCGGACGCTTAATCGACTGCGCCACCCAGGCGCCCCCAGAATATATACTCTTACAGCTCAGTAACAAAAAGACAAATCACTCTGTTTTAAAAAGGGGCAAAAGACATAGAAACTTCACAGAAGATACGCAAATGGAAATACACATGTGAGAAAGTGCTCAGCATCATTAGTCATCAGGCAGAGGAATACAAAATGAAACCGCAAAGACCTACCTTACCAACTGAGTGGCTAAAATTAAAGAGACTCCGGGTGCCTGGGTGGCTCAGTTGGTTAAGCGTCTGACTTGGTTTTGGCTCAGGTCATGATCTCAAGGTTTGTGAGTTTGAGCCCCAACTCACACTCTGCGCTGGCAGTGCAGAGCCTGCTTTAGATTCTCAATCTTTCCCTCACTCTCTGCCCCTCCCCCACTCTTGCTGTCTCTGTTTCACCCAAAATAAATAAACTTAAAAACAAAATAAAATAGAGGATCCTGGGAAGACGGTGGTGTAGGAGGACGCTGGGCTCACCGCATGTCCTGCTGATCACTTAGATTCCACCTACACCTGCCTAAATAACCCAGAAAACCGCCAGAACACTAACAGAACGGAGTCTCCCGAGCCAAGCACAGACGAGAGGCCCACGGAAGAGGGTAGGAAGGGCGGACAGGAGGTGCGTGCTCCACGGACTGGCGGGAGGGAGCCAGGACGGAGGGGCGGCCCGCTGGCCAAGCAGAGCCCCCAAGTCTGGCTTGCAAAAGCAGAGGGGCCAGACGAAGTGTGTTCCAACAACAAGAGGGACTTGACATCTGGAAGGTTATAAGCTAACAGCTCTGCTTGGAGAATGGGAGGGCTGGAGGACAATGGGAGGGAGAGTTGTGGAGCCGCGGACGACAGAGCTCAGCTCCACGGGGAACAAAGGCGCTCACCAGCGCCATCTCCCTTGCCCATCCACCAGCCAAAATCCCAAAGGGAACCAGTTCCTGCCAGGGAACTTGCTTGCCCCGGGCAAACACCCAAAGCTGTGCTTCTGCGGATCCATCCCTCCAGCGGGTCTGACTCCCTCCTGGTGCTGCAGGGCCCCTCCTGAAGCAGAACTCTGAAGGAAAAACGAGCTGAGCCTGCCCCTCCCGCCCCTGTGCACTTTGCCTATCCACCCCAGCTAATATGCCAGATCCCCAGCACCACAAGCCTGGCAGTGTGCAAGTAGCTCAGACTGGCCATGCCACCCCACAGCGAATCCCGCCCCTAGGAGAGGGGAAGATAAGGCACACACCAGTCTGACTGTGGCACCAGCGGTGGGCTGGGGGCAGACATCAGGGCTGACTGTGGGCCCCCCCCACCAACGCAAGTTATTCAAGACAGCAAGGGGAAGTGCCCCACAGTCCTGCACCATTCCAGGGACTATCCAAAATGACGAAACGAAAGAATTCCCCCAGAAAAATGTCCAGGAAATAACAACAGCTAACAAACTGATCAAAAATGGTTTAAACAATATAACAGAAAGTGAATTTAGAATAATAGTCATAAAATTAATCGCTGGGCTTGAAAACAGTATAAAGGACAGCAGAGAATCTTGCTACAGAGATCAAGGGACTAAGGAACAGCCAGGAGGAGCTAAAAAATGCTATCAACGAGCTGCAAAATAAAATGGAGACAACTATGGCTCAGATTGAAGAGGCAGAGGAGAGAATAGGTGAACTAGAAGACAAAATTATGGAAAAAGAAGAAGCTAAGAAAAAGAGAGATAAAAAAATCCAGGAGTATGAGGGGAAAATTAGAGAACAAAGTGATGCACTAAAGAGAAATAATCTATGCATAATTGGTATTCCAGAGGAGGAAGAGAGAGGGAAAGGTGCTGAAGGTGTACTTGAAGAAATCATAGCTGAGAACTTCCCTGAACTGGGGAAGGAAAAAGGCATTGAAATCCAAGAGGCACAGAGAACTCCCTTCAGACGTAACTTGAATCGATCTTCTGCACGACATATCATAGTGAAACTGGCAAAATACAAGGATAAAGAGAAAATTCTGAAAGCAGCTAGAGATAAACGTGCTCTAACATATAAAGGGAGACCTATAAGACTTGTGACCGATCTCTCTACTGAAACTTGGCAGGCCAGAAAAGAATGGCAGGAATACTTCAATGTGATGAACAGAAAAAATATGCAGCCGAGATTCCTTTATCCAGCAAGTCTGTCATTTAGAATAGAAGGAGAGATAAAGGTCTTCCCAAACAAACAAAAACTGAAGGAATTCGTCACCACTAAACCAGCCCTACAAGAGATCCTAAGGGGGATCCTGTGAGACAAAGTGCCAGAGACATTGCTACAAGCATGAAACCTACAGACATCACAATGACTCTAAACCCATATCTTTCTTTAATAACACTGAATGTAAATGGACTAAATGTGCCAACCAAAAGACACAGGGTATCAGAATGGATAAAAAAACAAGACCCATCTATTTGCTGTCTACAAGAGACTCATGTTAGACCTGAGAACACCTTCAGATTGGAAGTGAGGGGATGGAGAACTATTTATCATGCCACTGGAAGTAAAAAAAAAGCTGGAGTAGCCATACTTATATCAGACAAACTAGACTTCAAATTAAAGGCTGTAAAAAGAGATGAAGAAGGGTATTATATAATAATCATAGGGTCTATCCATCAGGAAGAGCTAACAATTATAAATGTCTATGTGCCGAATACGGGAGCCCCCAAATATATAAAACAATTACTCACAAACATAAGCAACCTTATTGATAAGAATGTGGTAATTGCAGGGGACTTTAACACTCCACTTACAGAAATGGATAGATCATCTAGACACACGGTCAGTAAAGAAACAAGGGCCCTGAGTGACACATTGGATCAGATGGACTTGACAGATATATTTAGAACTCTGCATCCCAAAACAACAGAATATACTTTCTTCTCGACTGCACATGGAACATTCTCCAAGATATATCACATACTGGGTCACAAAACAGCCCTTCATAAGTATACAAGAATTGAGATCATACCATGCATACTTTCAGACCTCAATGCTATGAAGCTTGAAATCAACCACAGGAAAAAGTCTGGAAAACCTCCAAAAGCATGGAGGTTAAAGAACACCCTACTAAAGAATGAATGGGTCAACTAGGCAATTAGACAAGAAATTAAAAAATATATGGAAACAAAAGAAAATGAAAATACAACAATCCAAATGCTTTGGGATGCAGTGAAGGCAGTCCTGAGAGGAAAATACATTGCAATCCAGGCCTATCTCAAGAAACAAGAAAAATCCCAAATACAAAATCTAACATCACACCTAAAGGAAATAGAAGCAGAGCAGAAAATACACCCTAAACCAGCAGAAGAAGAGAAATAATAAAGATCAGAATAGAAATAAACAATATAGAATCTAAAAAAAACTGTAGAGCAGATCAATGAAACCAAGAGTTGGTTTTTTGAAAAAATAAACAAAATTGATAAACCTCTAGCCAGGCTTCTCAAAAAGAAAACGGAGATGACCCAAATAGAAAAAATCATGAATGAAAATGGAATTATTACAACCAATCCCTCAGAGATACAAAAAATTATCAGGGAATACTATGAAAAATTATATGCCAACAAATTAGACAACCTGGAAGAAATGGACAAATTCCTAAACACCCACACGCTTCCAAAACTCAATCAGGAGGAAATAGAAAGCTTGAACAGACCCATAACCAGCGAAGAAATTGAGTCGGTTATCAAAAATCTCCGAACATATAAGAGTCCAGGACCAGATGGCTTCCCAGGGGAGTTCTGCCAGACGTTTAAAGCAGAGATAATACCTATCTTTCTCAAGCTATTCCAAAAAACTAGAAAGGGAAGGAAAACTTCCAGACTCATTCTATGAAGCCAGTATTACTTTGATTCCTAAACCAGACAGAGACCCAGTAAGAAAAGAGAACTACAGGCCAATATCCCTGATGAATATGGATGCAAAAATTCTCAATAAGATACTAGCAAATCAAATTCAATAGCATATAAAAAGAATTATTCACCACGATCAAGTGGGATTCATTCCTGGGATGCAGGGCTGGTTCAACATTCACAAATCAATCAATGTGATACATCACATTAATAAAAAAATATAAGAATCATATGATCCTGTCAATCGATGCAGAAAAGGCCTTTGACAAAATTCAGCAACCTTTCTTAATAAAAACCCTTGAGAAAGTCGGGATAGAAGGAACATACTTAAAGACCATAAAAGTCATTTATGAAAAGCCCGCAGCTAACATCATCCTCAATGGGGAAAAACTGAGAGCTTTTTCCCTGAGATCAGGAACACAACAGGGATGTCCACTCTCACCGCTGTTGTTTAACATAGTGTTGGAAGTTCTAGCATCAGCAATCAGACAACAAAAGGAAATCAAAGGCATCAAAATTGGCAAAGATGAAGTCAAGCTTTCACTTTTTCCAGATGACATGATATTATACATGGAAAATCCGATAGACTCCACCAAAAGTCTGCTAGAACTGATACATGAATTCAGCAAAGTCTCAAGATACAAAATCAATGTACAGAAATCAGTTGCATTCTTGTACACTAATAATGAAGCAACAGAAAGACAAATAAAGAAACTGATCCCATTCACAATTGCATCAAGAAGCATAAAATACCTAGGAATAAATCTAACCAAAGATGTAAAAGATCTGTATGCTGAAAACTATACAAAGCTTATGAAGGAAATTGAAGAAGATAAAAGAAATGGAAAAACATTCCGTGCTCATGGATTGGAAGAATAAATATTGTCAAAATGTCAATACTACCCAAAGCTATCTACACATTCAATGCAATCCCAATCAAAATTGCACCAGCATTCTTCACGAAACTAGAACAAGCAATCCTAAAATTTGTATGGAACCACAAAAGGCCCCAAATAGCCAAAATAATTTTGAAGAAGACCAAAGCAGGAGGCATCACAATCCCAGACTTTAGCCTCTACTACAAAGCTGTAATCATCAAGACAGCATGATATTGGCACAAAAACAGACACATAGACCAATGGAATAGAATAGAAACCCCAGAACTAGACCCACAAACGTATGGCCAACTAATCTTTGACAAAGCAGGAAAGAATATCCAATGGAAAAAAGACAGTCTCTTTAACAAATGGTGCTGGGAGAACTGGACAGCAACGTGCAGAAGGTTGAAACTAGACCACTTTCTCACACCATTCACAAAAATAAGCTCAAAATGGATAAAAGACCTGAATGTGAGACAGGAAACCATCAAGACCCTAGAGGATAAAGCAGGAAAAGACCTCTCCGACCTCAGCCGTAGCAATTTCTTACTTGACACATCCCCAAAGGCAAGGGAATTAAAAGCAAAAATGAACTACTGGGACCTTATGAAGATAAAAAGCTTCTGCACAGCAAAGGAAACAACCAACAAAACTAAAAGGCAACCAACGGAATGGGAAAAGATATTTGCAAATGATATATCAGACAAAGGGCTAGTATCAAAAATCTATAAAGAGATCAACAAACTCCACACCCGAAAAACAACCCAGTGAAGAAATGGGCAGAAAACATGAATAGACACTTCTCTAAAGAAGACATCCGGATGGCCAACAGGCACATGAAAAGATGCTCAACGTCGCTCCTCATCAGGGAAATACAAATCAAAACCACACTCAGATATCACCTCACGCCAGTCAGAGTGGCCAAAATGAACAAATCAGGAGACTATAGATGCTAGAGAGGATGTGGAGAAACGGGAACCCTCTTGCACTGTTGGTGGGAATGCAAATTGGTGCAGCCACTCTGGAAAACAGGGTGGAGGTTCCTCAGAAAATTAAAAATAGAACTACCCTATGACCCAGCAATAGCACTGCTAGGAATTTACCCAAGGGATACAGGAGTACTGACACATAGGGGCACTTGTACCCCAATATTTATAGCAGCACTCTCAATAATAGCCAAATTATGGAAAGAGCCTAAATGTCCATCAACTGATGAATGGATAAAAAAATTGTGGTTTATATACACAATGGAGTACTATGTGGCAATGAAAAAGAATGAAATATGGCCCTTTGTAGCAACATAGATGGAACTGGAGAGTGTTATGCTAAGTGAAATAAGCCATACAGAGAAAAACAGATACCATATGTTTTCACTCTTATGTGGATCCTGAGAAACTTAACAGAAACCCATGGGGGAGGGGCAGGAAAAAAAAAAAAAGAGGTTAGAGTGGGAGAGAGCCAAAGCATAAGAGACTCTTAAAAACTGAGAACAAACTAAGGATTGATGGGGGGTGGGAGGGAGGGGAGGGTGGGTGATGGGTATTGAGGAGGGCACCTTTTGGGATGAGCACTGGGTGTTGTATGGAAACCAGTTTGACAATAAACTTCATATATTGGAAAAAAAAAAAAAGATCCTGTGTAATTTAGATTAAAGCAGAATCCCCAGACTTTAGGATTCATGGATCAAAATAATTATAAAAAAAATAAAATTGAGGGACTGGAAAAAAAAATTTCAATAATTAAATTCTACACCTGAAATTAATATTACATTGTATGTTAACTAACTGGAATTTACACAAAAACTTGGAGAAGTAGCTTTTGGTTTACTTGAGTTGTGAAACAGAAACATAAATGCTGCATATCTTTAATTAATTTAAAAATCTGCATATTCACAAATCAGTTAAAATAAAACATTAAGCTTTCATTTAAAAAATAAAATAAAATAAAATAAAAGAGATTGACAACAACTAATGTTGGAGATGGTGGAGCCACCAGAACACTTAATCACAGCTGATGAGAATGTAAAATGGTTATCACCACTTTGCAAAACCTACTTTGCTTCTTAAATAAACACACATCTATTCTGTAACCCAGCAATCCTGAATTCAGGTATTAATCCAGGAAAAAATGAAAACAAAGGCCCCCACAAATACTTACACGCAAATGCTACCGCAAAGCTTTATTCATACTAGCTAAAAATTGGAAACAATTCATAAATCCATCAGTAGGAAAATGAATAGCTACACTGTGGTATTATCAAATAACAGCAATAAAAAGAATGAACTACTGATATATACAACAACATGGATACATTTCAAAGACGCTATGCTAAATGAAAGACATGAGACAAGAGAATATATATGCTATAGGATTCCATTTATATGAAATCCACAAGTTGGCAAAATTAAACTATGATGAAAGAAATCTGGTCAGTGTTTACTTCTAGAAGTGGAGAGCACAGCATGGGTAGATTGATTGGGAACATGCAGACAGAAACTTTCTGGAGTGATAGAAACACTGTGTCTTGATAATCCATTCCTCAAAACTTCACGAATGGTACCTTCGAAATATGAGCATTTCTTCTTTTTTAATGTTTACTTTTGAGAGAGAGAGAGAGAGAGAGCAGGGGAGGGGCAAAGAGAGGGGAGACAGGGAAAAAAGGGACAGGATCTGAAGTGGACTCTGTGCTGACAGCAGAGAGCCTGATGTGGGGCTCAAACTAAGGAATGGTGCGCCGAGATCCTGATCTGAGCCAAAGTCAGACGCTTAACCGACTAAGCCACTCGGGCACCCCAAGATATGAGCATTTCACTAACGTAAGTTGTATTTCAATAAAAAATAAAAATAAATTAAATATTCTATGTCCCTTCTATTAGCATCTTCACACAAGCAATTTATATTATTCATATTATGGTGCCAAATAAAATTTGAGTTATAGTCCTAAAAGGTTAAAAGTTCCTCCCAAATACTTTAAAAATACTTTCTAATTTAAACTTCATCTACAGAATAAATCATTCACAAAACAAAGCATTTCAAAATCTAAATAGCCAAGTCGTTTTTCTAGGAATAAGCTCTTGTTCTTTCCCTGGCACATGCACTAAATTTAAAAATCATTTTTTAAATGTTGCACCGAGGTGGTTTTCTGTTAAGGAGAATCAGAATTCCTGTGGGTATTTAAATTACACGAGACTTTTTTAACTTCAGAATTTCTGCAGTTTTATTGATTCAAGTTATTAATGTTCCATTCTAAAAATGATTTAAAGCTCAAAGTTTAGCACTTCACAGTTTATACTTCTACATAAACAATCTCGTCTGATTCTCATATTTACAATGAATAGTAGATAACAGAGGCATTTCCTTCCCTATTATAAGACAAAACAGTGATTTTCTCTTCTTTTACTGTCTTCCTGATCTTGCTTGAAATTCTTGTTTAACTATCCTCCTCTTTGATTCCTTAAATTCTAACCACGTTTTGTACCTCTAATATCTCCATTTAAGGCTTTGTCCTTAATTAAGATCCTCACTTTTCCTAAAGAAATTATCTTTTTTATCCAAGTTTTTTCTTTCATTTTTAGGCCAATCCTGTGATACAAAGACAATTTTAACCATGCCAAAAATATATTAAAAGATTTTTAGCAACTAGATAACACCTTTGATGTAACTTCAGAAAATATTTGTTCTCATTTTCACTGGTAATTAAATACCTAACTCTGACGAAAGAAAAACAGAAAACTAGGGGCTCCTGGGTGGCTCAGTCGGTTGAGCGTCCAGCTTCAGCTCAGGTCATGATCTCACAGTTTGTGGGTTCTAGCCCCACACCAGGCTCTGTGCTGGCAGCTCAGAGCCTGGAGCCTACTTCAGATTCTGTGTCTCTCTCTCTGTCCCTCTGCTGCTCATGCTGTCTCTCTCTCTCTCTCCTTCAAAAATTAAAAAAATAAAAACATTTAAAAAATTTAGAAAAACAGAAAACTAAAGAGTAATGAGTGAATGACTGTAATTTTATTTAGCCACTTATTATTTTTCTCTACATCAATTTATTAATTCTAATGGAAATTGTTTTTAAAGACCTGTGGTATTAGACCCACACAAAAACCTATTTTAATTGCATATTATTTCAAAAACACTAAAAATTGAAAAATAAAAATACCATTTTAAAAATTCATGTTCTACAGATTAATTGTGGAAAACCACTTTCATTTACCTACAATTAGGTAAAAATGATTAGGGAGCAATTAAGACTGTGAAACACATCAAAATTCTTTTTAAAAGTCCATGTGTTTTCCCAATTTTATAAGTGAGAGATAAATGGTCTCATTTTTTAAACACAATTACGTGAAAATGTATCAGTCATTTAAATATTGTCTTCAATATATTACTGAACCAAATTTTGCCCCACAGAGGAATTTAAGCCAAAATTAGAAACCCAGAAAAATAAGACTTTATAATTTTCTATTATACTTATTTCCATGCTTTAGCCTTCCATTTTTTAGGTAAGATAAGCTTCCAAAATATTCTATAGCAGACATGGTCATGAATTATTAATCCTAATTTGTAAGACTTATGCCAGAGAAACTACCTTAGGTGTAAAAAAAAAAAGGTTTCTAAATCCAGTTGGAAAATTGACTTTAAAAACAGGCAAATTAAGGAATAAGATCTTGCTTTTAATATTCTAAAAAATAGTTCAAAAGTCATTGTAAGTGAATTAAGCAACACTGAAATTTTGGTTGTCAAGGACAAAGCTAAATTCTCAGTGTGTATAGTCAAGAAAAAATACTCCAAACAGTGAAGAGAAAGAAAGAGAGAATTAAAAAACAAACATGGACGGGGCGCCTGGGTGGCGCAGTCGGTTAAGCGTCCGACTTCAGCCAGGTCACGATCTCGCGGTCCGTGAGTTCGAGCCCCGCGTCGGGCTCTGGGCTGATGGCTCAGAGCCTGGAGCCTGTTTCCGATTCTGTGTCTCCCTCTCTCTCTGCCCCTCCCCCGTTCATGCTCTGTCTCTCTCTGTCCCAAAAATAAATAAACGTTGAAAAAAAAAAATTTAAAAACAAAACAAAACAAACATGGACCACCCATCCAAGTACTAACCAGGCCCGACCCTGCTTAGCCTCTGAGGTCAGATGAGATCGGGTGCGTTCAGGGTGGTATGTGGATCCTGAGAAACTTAACAGAAACCCATGGGGGAGGGAAAGGGAAAAAAAAAAAAAGAGGTTAAAGTGGAAGAGAGCCAAAGCATAAGAGACTCTTAAAAACTGAGAACAAACTGAGGGTTGATGGGGGGTGGGAGGGTGGGTGATGGGTATTGAGGAGGGCACCTTTTGGGATGAGCACTGGGTGTTGTATGGAAGCCAATTTGACAATAAACTTCATATATTGAAAAAATAAAAATAAAAAAAATAAAAAACAAACATGGGCACCTGGGTGGCTCGGTCAGTTGAGTGTCAGACTTCGGCTCAGGTCATGATCTTGTGGTCTCTGGGTTCAAACCCCGTGTTGGGCTCTGTGCTGACAGGTCAGAGCCTGGAGGCTGCTTCAGATTCTGTCCCTCTCTCTCTGCCCCTCCTCCCCATCGTGCTCTGTCTCTCTCTCTCAAAAATAAACATTTAAAAACTATTTAAAAACAACAACAAATAAAACCACTTTCATAAAATGCTCTCATAGAGATTTGCTTTATAGGACTGATGGTACAAGTAATTAGTATGACAATAAATGACACTTTGAAGAACTGCTAAACCCCAGTAAACCTTCAAGTCATACTACCTTGGCTTTTATTTGCTTTTAAGCAACAGAATTATATTTTGCCACCATAGTTCCACCACCTCATGTTTAAAAGATTCATATGTATAAAATGCTTGAAAGAAACATTCCTTATATACACTGTATTTCCCAGTGGACATAGCTTAGCACAAACTGATAAAAATGAAGGGTCATAAAATAGAAAATCCATTTTCATACTCATTGGTGTGTAATTGAATAGACCTTTTTGAATAGTTGCTATAAATTAATTCCAACTTAAAAGCAATGAAATATTTTACTTTTTGCAAAGCAGTCAGGAATGACAAAACTATTCTTTTCTCCCTTTAGCAAAGAAGGGATATTCTGTGATCTCAACAGTTATTGCCTTCATCTATCTAAACTATAAACCCATCTCATGGACTGCACAGGAAAATTTGGAGCTCCTTCAAAGCTCAATCATCCAAATACAACAGAGATTTTCATTGGCTTAAAGTATATTTTAGAACACTAAGATATTGTTCCAGGATATTAAATTTGAAGAATGACTGACTTTGGTTTCTCTATGAGTTAGGACATAGTAATGAATAGTTCTCCTCAGATTTAAAATAGGTTCAAAATTATATTTAGGGACACAAATAGGGCCTACTGGTCCATAAAATATGTATCAGCCTTTGCCATATGTATTAGAGGGAAAAAAACACATCAGTTATTTTTCTTAATTAGGAATAATAAATGTGGTTACCTAACAGAACTCACACACAACACGGTATGGACCACAGAGAGCTTTATGTTCTAAGACATTTACATTCAATAAGAGTAGCCTACACATCAGTGCTTACTTTTTTTGTGTTTTATTTTTTTTCTTCTACCTTTTTTTCAATCAAAAATGTTATTTACCACTGTTACACTCAATCAGGCAAGCAATACTTACTAAACCTTAAGAATAATAATGTAGTGTGGTTTTCTTCAGGGCCAAATAAATTGTTACACCTAGTATTTCAGTTCAATACATGGTTTTATTGTCTACAATCCCAGCAGGCATTTAATTCATATTTACTAGGTGCAACTAAACACCAAATGCATACTCTTTGACACGCATGTGCTAAGTGTTGAGAATACAAGATGAACAATACACAGCCCCAGGCTTTGAGAAATACACAGTCGAATAGGGAAAAGTAAATAAAGACAACACATAGCACTTTGTGGTAAGTGTTTACTAGATGTATGTTTCAGAGGCTCACGCAGAGATGAGGCATTTCTAGCCAAGGAAGTCCAAAGATAGCTTCATAGGTGATGACGGGACACCTGAGCTGGATACTAAAGGATGATGAGTAGCTCTAGCAGGAGGTAGAAGCGTTTCCATCTCTCAGTGGAGACAGCAATAAAAATGAGGAGTTAGGGCTCTGAGCTCTAAATTCCCAGGGCACTCAAACATTTTTAGAGATGTCTTAGTACAGAGTACTTGAGACTTAGTATAACTATTTAGCCAGAGAGGAGGATGTAAAGTGAAAGAATTCAGTCAAAATCCAGAAGTTGCCCATGATAACCAGAAAAGATGATCAGGCAGGACAAAACTGGCAGTCAGGAGCTTCTTAAGAAACCCAACTGATGGTTTAACAATGTGGCCTTTTCCTAGATGCTATAACTAGAAACTCCAAATACATCTCTCCAATGGATTACCTTTAGATTCCTACTTTATTTAAAAAAAATTTTTTTAACGTTTATTTATTTTTGAGACAGAGAGAGACAGAGCATGAACAGGGGAGGGTCAGAGAGAGAGGGAGACACAGAATCTGAAGCAGGCTCCAGGCTCTGAGCTGTCAGCACAGAGCCCAATGCGAGGCTCGAACCCACGGACCTGAGATCATGACCTGAGCCGAAGTCGGACGCTTAACCAACTGAGCCACCCAGGCGCCCCTAGATTCCTACTTTAAAACCTGAGTTTACTCTGCCTTCCTACTATTATATTTCCTAGCATAATTTTACAACTGATGAGATGTCCAGGACCTATCCTTCGTATTTGATGACCTCTCCAGTAGTAAAGTGGTCCAGATGCCCAGTCACCAAACCATCCCAGTTTGTGCAAGACTGCCTCTGTTTTAGCACTGATAGTCACAAATCCTGGGAACCTCCTGAGCCCAGGGCAATCTGGGCCCATTGGTCACTCTAAGACTTCCTATTCCCAAGGCTTTAGCAGAATAGGTACACAGCATTGCTTTTCATAGTGAATTTTTTTCTTTTAAAAATCTACTATTTTAAAATGTAATATACATAGAGAAAAGCACATAAATTATAATGTGTACAGTTTTTAACAAATAGTGGGCCTCGTTATATGTACAGTTTTCAGGAAATAGTAGGCCACCTAGTATCAGAAATAATATACATGCCACCACTCCAGATCCCTTCCTTCCTTGTTTGCCATCCCCCAAGAATTAACTCCTTTCCTGAATTTTCTTTTAAACATTCCTTTTTAAAATAAATGTGCCAATGGTTTTAAACTATGAAACTTAGCTTTACCTTTTTATATGAACTCCATCTATCAAAATACAGTACTTTTATATTTTGCTTTTAGTGCTTAACATTATGTTTATAAAACTCATCCACGTTGCTGCATGTAGATCTAGGCTGTTTACTTTCTTGCTGTATACTCTTCCTTTAGATGCATTTACCATAATTTATTCATCATTGTACTGTTGATCACATCTGAATTGCTTCCAGTTCCAAGTTATTATAGACAAAGTCATTATGAACATTCTTGCATGTGCATTCTGGTGCAAGTGTGCAAAAGGTTCTCTGGGGCTATACTAGTGAAAAGTATGGTCAATGAATTAGCAGAATCATCATCACCTGGGAGCTTTATAGGAACGCAGATGCTCAGGTCCTAACCCAGACCTGCTGAATCAGAATCTCTGTTCTAACAAGATTCATTTGCATATTAAAGTCTGTGTGAATAATACGCAGTACAGGGTGAGATGCACTGCTCCACAGCATAAGCTAAGAGGTAGAATCACTACAACTAAGCTTTACTTGATGTCAGCAGAGTGAGAGTTCCTGGCCTTCCACATCCTCACCAACACTTTGTACCGTTAGTCTTTTAGATCTATAATGTCCTGGTGGGTGCGATCTTGAATCTCCTAGATTTCTTTTGCATATACCTAATCACTAATGAGGTTGAGTATCTCTTTATAAGTTGATAAGGGATTTGGATAGCCTCATTTCAAATTTCCTTTCCAGTCTTTTGTCCAGGTTTCTATTGGTTTGTTTCTCATTGTCTCCTTAGTTGGAAAAAATTTGCCACATACATTGGGTTTTAGAGAATTGGTGGGTGTATGTATTGAGTATTTCTCCCACTGTGTGCACTTTTTACTCTTTATGGTGCCTTTGACCAACAGAATTTCTTAATTTTGATGTAGGTAAGTTAGACAGTTTTTTTTCGCTTATGTTTGGGGACTCAGTATATTATTTAAGAAATCCTTTCCTACCCCAAGGTCCTGGATATATTTCCCTATACTATTTCCATGAAAAAATTCACATTTCTTAAACTTTTATTGAAATAGAATTCATGCAGAAAACTAAACATGAGAATTCAGCTTAATAAATTTTCACCAACATCCTTGTGAATGATGGCATGATTTCTAGCCACTAGAAACCCCTATGATGTTCCTTCCCCTTAGTCACTATTCCTCAAGATGAAGATGATGTGAAATAATTGCCCTGTTTCACCTTTTTCTATAGGGACAATTAACCTTTCTAGTACAATGCACCAGAAAGTCCCTTTTATTTTCACTTATATGTGGTGCCCCTCTTCAGTATATCAGATGTACACGTAAGGTATAGATCCCTTGGCAAACTCACAGCCCCAGTCTGGCCTGGTGATTACTTTCCACAGTCCTTGCAACACGGAGATTGCACTCCAGACCCTCTGCCAGCACTGCCACCAGACTCCCTCTGTTCATGTATCCTCTCCCTAGGTGGACACTGGGCATTCCAGGCCTCCCACCTGCACAGCAGTACACCCACTCCCCCTGCACACCTGTGTGCCTGTGTGCCTGCCCCTGCATGAAGCTCATGTGCAACTCAGAAGGTTGCTTCCTGCTTGACCATCTCCGGTCACACAGTGAACTTCTCTGCCTTCCAGCAGGCTGCAACTACATGTTCTCCAGTGTGGGGATGGGAGGCCCCCTCAAAGTCTTTCCATCCCTGGATGATCTCCTTCAGCTTTAGATACATGGTACAATTCTCTTACATCTCTTTTATCATGGCTTAATATCTCTTCATATTAAATATCCCTTGTTTATATCACTGTGTACTCCATGTCTCCTGATTAAACCTAGACTAAAATAAAGCCTTTATATTTCCAAAATATAAATTTTAACTACTTCTGAAATATGAGATTAGAGGTTTTTATTCTTTGAATGCCTGATAGAAATTGCCAGTGAAGCCATCTGCCCTAGCAGTTTTTGTGGAAAGATTTCCACAAGGAGTTACTTTCTTTAATGATTGTGAAAGTTGAGGTTTCGTATTTTTTTGTTGTTGTTGAGCCAGTTAGGGGTATATTATATTTTTCCAGAAGCCTTTTTACTGTGTCTACATTTTCAATACTTCTGGCATAGCATCCTCCCTTTCTTCTTCTATGTCTATGATATCTATAGCGATACCACCTTTTATATTCTTAACATTGGTAAAAGTATTGAACTATATACACTATGCTAACAGAGATCAAAAGAAAGTTGAAAAACCTTTTACTTCAACTTTCTATATTCTATGTTTTAAATGTATCTCGTAAGTAACATAGAGTTGACTCTTTTCCCTACAATGTAAAATTCTTTGACTTTTAACTGAAGTATCTCTTTTCATTTATTTTCAATGAGTAATATTTTTTGTAACTATCTAGTTTTTCCTATTTTGTCACTTACTCCTTTTCCCTCTCTCCTTCCTTCATTTGTGCTAAGTACTTTTTATTATGCTACTTTTAACCTTCCATCAGTTTGAATGATACTCTTTAGAAAATTATATTCTAGATATTAAAAATGCATACATAACAAAAACTTTATCCTTTTCTTGGATAAACTAAATTCTCTAGAATAGTTTAACTTTTATGTTAATTTAAAGATAATATTATAATCACTATTTAATATTTTAATTATATTTTCTAGACTCACTAGATATTATTACTGCTATTGCACATCATCAGTTTATTTTCTTGTAAATATTTGTGATTTTTTAAATCTATATTTTTCTTGTCCTGAAATACATCTTTTTTTTTTAAGTTTATTTATTTTTGAAAGACAGAGAGAGACAGAGTGCAAGCAGTGGAGGGACAGAAGAAAGAGGGAGACACAGAATCCAAAGCAGGCTTCAGGCTCTGAGCTGTCAGCACAGATCCCGACACAGGGCTCAAACCCATGAACCATGAGATCATGACCCAAGCTGAAGTTGGTTGCTTAACCAACTGAGCCACCCAGATGCCCCCTAAAGTACATCTTTAATATTTCCTTCATGAGATTCTTTTGGTCAAAAACACTTTCAGTCTTTGTTTATTTAATCACATTCTCATTGAACCTCTTGAAAGATATTGACTATGCCTGTAGCCTTTTAGACTAGCAGGTATGACTGTAAGCACACTAGGGTTATTATTCCATTAACTTCAGGCTTTCATTGTCACTGTTGAGAAATTGATTATCTTACTGCTCCTGCTGTGGAGTTTGTCTGTCTTTCTTTCTTTCTTTCTTTTTCTTTCTTTCTTTCTTTCTTTCTTTCTTTCTTTCTTTCTTTCTTTCTTTCTTTCTTTCTCCCTTCCTTCCTTCCTTCCTTCCTCCCTCCCTCCCTCCCTCCCTCCCTCCCTGACTTTTAAAAATATTTTTTTTTGTTTGGTCTTCTTTATCTTCACTGATTTCAAAGTATATATTTCTTTTATTATTTATCCAAATTGGGATTTACTAGGCTTTGGTTTGGCACTCCAATATTCTGCTTCCCACTCTAATTACAGACAGTTAAAGAAAAACTGACGTGTGGTATTCCCCACTGTCTTTTTAGTCCTTCAGTAATTTTTTTCATATATTTTTAGAACATAATTTATCTAACATATTTTATTATTTCAAAAGGGATGCTGTATATAAATATTCCTTCACCTCAGTAAGTGAAATAAATGCTTCATCAGAATTGTCAAATTATTAAAATCAAATTATTAAAATCAAAGTTGAATAGATTTCCTTTATCTACAAACTAAAAAGAGATGCAATTCCAATGTCCATATTTCCTTGGCTACATGTAACACATTTTACCTGTCCAAGGGTAGATAACTAAGTAATGTCGGACTAAATTTATATCTCCTGAGATATTAATCACTGGTAGGTTTCCAAACACTTTCTTCCCAATTTAGAAATGATAAAATGTAAACATGGTACTAAAATAAAGAAATCAATATGTCTCAATGGTTCAATATCATAATGTCATATGTCATAATATGATATTGATATCATAATATCAATGTCATAAAAAGCAAAATGTTTGTGTTTTTTAAGAATACTTTAAAGCTGTTTCACAAAAACCTTGTTTATCTGTTAAAAAAATAGTAAATTAGAATAATCAGTTAATCCATTATCTTCCAAAAGATACAACCTCTTATGTTCTAAACTGAATTGTGTTCCCCAAAAAGATATGTAGACTCCTAATGCCTAGTACCTCAGAATGTGACCTTTTTTTTTGGTAAATAAGGGTCACTGCAGATATAATTCATTAAATTAAGAAGAAGTCACATTGACGTAGAGTGGGTCCTTAATCCAATATGACTCATGTCCTTATAAGAAGAGGAAAAACACAGACACATATAGGAAGAAAATATAAAATCAAAGCAGACACTGGCACATATCTATGCCACAAGACAATGAGCATCTAGGGCTATTACAAACTTGAAAAGCTAAGAAAGGACCCCCCCCTCAAGATTTCCGAAGGAGCATGACTCTGCCATCACCTTGGTTTCAGACATCCAGCTCCAGAACTGTGAGACAATAAATTTAATTTGTTACAGCAGCACTAACAAACCAATAAACCCTATTAAAGTGTTATTTGAAATTTTATATCTTATCAGTAACTTTTGAGGAGGTTATTAGACTATCATTTAACATAAAATACAGATAGATAATAATATGCTCTGCATTAAAGATTAATGTATGAATTATAATTCTTTCAGGGAGACTTGCTTATTGGCATTTGCTTCAGTTCCTTAAAATAGTATCATACCTTCTGGCTTATAATTGTGGAATAAAAATACAATCTTTCCCCTTTCTTCTCTTGGAAATAGTCCAAAATCAATAATAAAAATTAAACACCAGAAAAACAAATTCATTCAATGAAATAAGAAACCATCTAAAACCTAGAAGCATGCTATAAAGACAGAACTTCCAAATATAAATGAAAGCCTGAGCGGCCCAGTGGTTGAGTGATCGACTTCATCTCAGGTCATGACCTCACAATCAGTGAGAGCCTGGAGCCCGCTTCAGATTTTGTCTCCCTCTCTTTCTGCCCCTCCCCTGCTCACACTCTGTTGTCTCTGTCTCTCAAAAATGAATAAACGTGAAAAAAATTTTTTTAATTTAAAAAATGAAAGTTAAGTGGATGTGAAAGAAGATGAAATTAAAGATGCCACCATTGTAGATCTCAGGTAATACAGAGGATAGATCTCTAAAATAAGTAGCCACATCTTGAAGAGCAAATCCCTTTGGGGGAAAAATGAAAAATAAGGGGTCTATACTGATAGCAGAAGTGCCCTGGGCCACATTATCTCAAGATCTCAAAAAGTGGGGAAGTTGGGACTGAATGAGAAATCATATAGATGAGGCATATTTTCAGGACTCAACTTCCAGTTGAAGCAAAGGGTAAGGAGAGACATTCAGCACTGTGAGTTGTCCTTCAGAGTGGAAATAAAATGGTTGGGGAAAAGCAAAGACTAAAACAACTCATGCATACCACCGATCTGCATCATTAAAGGTGTTTTCCATCAGGGAACCTGGGTAGCTTAGTTGGTTAAGCATCTAACTCTTGACCTTGACTCAAGTCATGGTCTCACAGTTCATGAGATCAAGCCCCCCATACGGCTCTTCTCTGAAAGTGTGGAGTCTGCTTGGGATTCTCTCTCTCTCTCCCTCTCTCTCTGTTCCTCCCTGCACTCACTCACTCTCTCTCTCTCAAAAATAAACTTAAAAAAAAAAAGGTGTTTTCCACTAAGCAGGAACATTGTCCTGTCCATTCCTATATGCAAACCTCCTACAAATGGCTAGTCCAGGACGAACACACCCCATTAGAAGTAAATAATCATAATCATAATCATAATATATATTGCAGAAACAAATAAAATGTAAAAGGCATTTTTTAAAATGATACATGAATACCATGAGAAAAAAAAATGTTGCCAAGGGAAAAAAAATGAAACATATTGCCACAAATAAGATAAACTTTTTAACCAAATGCATTGCCTAAGAAAGTTTTTGGAAGAAAAAAGGTAATTGCCTCTATATAAAGAATTCTTAATAAAAAGATATACAAACTGAAGAAAAATATAGCGAGACAATAGAGATCACTGCTTGAGTTGAAGGAGCCCAAAAAGAAGTAAATGGAAAAAATTAAATCATTTGCAGAAATGAAGACAGTATGGGGCACTGGAAATTGGATTGATAGCAGTGAACATGAAACATAATAAAGAAAGCTTAAAGGGATTATAAGAAAAATGATAGACATAGGAAACAGGCAAAAGAAGAAAAGAAACAAAGTAATAGAATAAAAATATATTAAATACATAATTTAAGAAATAATCATTGAAATGAAATAAGATTAGAACCTTCAAATTGAAGGACATACTTTATGTCATGAAAAAAAAATCATCACAGTATAATGCTTGCCAAAACATATCTCAGAAATATCACGAGAATTCAGAAATAAAAAAATAGGCAGGCAAAAAGAACAATATGACTATAAAAAGCAAAGCTGCAAACTACAAGGCAGTAGAGAAATGTGTACAAAATCCTCAAGAAAAATGAGCTTGACATAAGAGTATCACCCTGGCCTAGATGACAGAATCAATAAATAACTAACAGAAATTTTAAGAAGGAAAAGAAGTTGGTAAATGATGTAAGTTGGTAAATGCTGATTTCAACATCTTTTATAGTTAAAGGGGGAAAATTCTCATTTGGAATTAGTAAATCACTTGGTACAAAAATAGGCATATTTAAAGTAGGACTACCATGTATACTTTACCATGTATACTCTTTTTTTAAAGTTTTACTTTAAATTCCAGTTAGTTAATATACACTATAATATTAGTTTTAAGAGTACAATGTAGTGATTTAACACTTCCATACAACACCCAGTGCTCATCAGAGCAAGTGTGTTCCTTAGTCCCCATCACCCATTTACCCTTCCCGCTACCCACCTTCCCTCTTGCAACCATCAGTTTGTTCTCCATAGTTAAAAGTCTGTTTCTTGGTTTGCCTCTCTCTCTCTTTTTTTCCTTTGCCCATTTGTTTTGTTTCTTAAATTCCACGTATGAGTGAAATCATTATCATGTATATTCTTAGTGTATACCTACACACTAAGAGAAAAAACATATCTAATAAAATCATTGGTGGATAACAGATAGAGGAAGGAAGAATAAATAGATATATACAAACTCCATTATTGTCCGTGGGAGAGACTCACAGTTATATATAAGGAAAATATGTCTTCTACTTTTGAAATAGTAACTACTATGGGAATGGTCTCCTGTCACAAATAGCTAAAAATCTAGACAAAAGATTTATTATAACCATATGGTGATTAGAAGCATGTGGTACTCTACTAAGACTAGACAAACAGATCAGTAGAACAGAATAAGACAGAGCAACAGATCTATGCATATGTGGACATTTCGTATATGACAGAGGTGGCCCAGAAGACCACTGGGTAAAGAGAGCCTTTTCAGTAAATATGTCTAGGACAAGTGAGTGTCACTATGGCAGAGGAGGGTGAGAAGAATGGGGAGGGAATGAAACTGGACCCTTCTCTCACACTTTGCACAAAATAGACTCCAAAAAGCTTAAAAACTAAATATAAACATAAAGCCATAATAACTTAGAAGACATCAATGGACATTAATGACCTTTAGGTAGCAAAGGTTTTACACTAAAGTCTTCAAATAAGATACAAAAAGAAATAGTCATAAGGTAACACTGATAAATTCAATTTCTATTTAGCAAGACATCATAAAACAGTTTATAAAGACAAGCCATGGACTTTTTCTAACACATGCAGTGCACAAAGATGCAGTTTATGAGATTCTATGAGAAATGTTTTAACTCAATAAGAAAAAAGCAACAAATCAAAAGAAAAATGGAAAAAAGTAACTGAACAAGATTTTTTTTAAGAGGAAATCCAGGGGTACCTGGGTGGCTCAGTTGGTTTAAGCATCCAACTCTTGATTTCGGCTCAGCTCATGATCTCAAGGTTTGTGAGTCCAAGCCCCATGTCAGGCTCTGTGTGCAGAGCCTGCTTGGGATTCTCTCTCCCTCTCTCTGCCCCTCCCCCACTTATGTGCATGTTCTCACTCTCTCTCTCTCTCTCTCTCTCTCTCTCTCTCTCTCTCTCTCTTTCTCTTTCTCTCTGTCCCAAAATAAATAAACTTAAAAAAAAAGAGGAAATCCAAATGGCTAAGAAGCATATGATGAGGTTCAACCTCATGAATAATCAGAAAAATGCAAATTAAAAAATTTTAAACACTGAATCCCAACTGATTGGCACAAATTTACACTTTTAACAATTTCAAGTGAAGAGGCTGTGAAACAATGGGACTTCATTCTCTGCAAGTGGGAATGTGAATTAGTGCCAATCTTGGAATAGTTTGGCATTATTGAGAAGTTTAAAGTATACATAGCCCATGAACCAGAATACTCTCTCCTTGATATATAGAGAACCTCTTGCAGACATACAACAGGAGACATGCACAGTAGCGCTGATACAGCCCTAAAGTGAAAACAACTTAAGTGTCCATCAAGAATAGACTAAATGCTGCATTATGTATTCTTAAAATGGTACACCATACATTAATGAAAATGAACAAAATACAGTAATCTGTAACAGCATGGAAAAATTTTGTAAGCAGTGTTGAGCAAAACAGGTAGGGCACAGAAACTATAGATAGTATAATATAATTTATGTAATTTTTTTAAATAGGCACCAATAATTCTCTATCAGCCTGGGTGGTAAACCTACAGAGAAAAACATGGAAATTGTTACCACAAAACTAAAGCTGGTGGTTAACACTGGGGGGTGAACAAGAGTGTTCCAAATGGGAGGAGAAAAGGTGGGAGTGGGGGTAACTACTGAGTGCTGACAACATTCTATTTTATGATCTGGGTACTGCTGACACAGGTTTAACTTTATAATTATTCATCACATCATAACAGATTTCCATTTGCTCATTGCTGTCTTTCAGTCTGTCATGGTGGTTTTGACTTGCAATTTATTGTTGTCAATTTATTGTTGCTGGGCCAGTGCAGATCTTCAGGTGTGCAGGCTGCACTCATTCACCAGACCCTCCTTGCTCCGTAAACACAAACAGGGCAGAAGGCATGTGTCTGCAGTCGCTGAGCTGGAACCCGGGAGGGAGCGGGTGGTCAAGACTCCATCCCTGGGGTATAAGTAGGGAGGAGGAGGTGGGACCAATTGGGAATTAAGGCCCCAAGCTTCCCTTGCATGTTCCATTATCCTATTAGACTTACTTACAAACCACAAATTTAAAGGTAAGTTACTTAGAAGTTCAAGACAATGACCAGAGAGCATTAATCCCCAAGAGCTGATCCCTTTCTAAGGGGCAAAGTCCTGTGTGACTTCAGGGTCACATGCCCATGAAGCCAGCCCAGTACCATAGGTGTATGTTTTCTGCACACCTCTACATGTATTTTATATTGTGTATGTGAATGTGTGAATGGAGGAAAGGAAACAAAACAAAACAAAACAAAACAAAACAAAACAGATGATGCTTCTATTTCTTGCTTCAAGTCCCTGAGCAGTTCAGGTCTGAACAGAAGGGAAATAAGAAGATCTGAAGTGATCATTGCATTAACATTTTAAACTGTCTACCTGACTGAAGCTTATTTACCAAAATGTTCATATATCTGAATGTAGACCTGCATGTTTAAAGGATGTTTTATAAATTAAATATTAAATATTTATAATTAAGATCATGGGCAATTAATTCCACAGCATGCTAAGCAATTTAACATAATTGTCCTTGGCTATAATCTAAATGCCAAGAACCTCCTACTCTGATTCTAGTTCCTTCCATTCCACTCACTTTAACTGAAAAAAATGTAATGTTTGGTGGTACAATTTATGAAATCTAATAAAAGTGGATATGAATAGATTAAGTTATCTAATATAGGACAATTCAGATTCCAGAAGGGAAATGGGATGGAAGGAAACCAAGTAGGTGCTCTACCTTTGATACCCTCATTTAATTTTCTCGCAGTAATATTGAAAGGCATATACAAATGTCTAATTCCTACAAAAGAATACTGAGGTTAGGAAGGCTAAATACCCTTACCAAGGTCATCCATCTAATAAGTGGATATATATACTCCAATCAGGCAACAAACTTCTATGACCTTTCTTTGCTATCTTTTTTTCTTCTTTTCTTTAAACATTTACTGTCCATTTACTATGTGCCAAGCATGATCACAAAAATGAGTGATCAACATCCACTGGAGGCCCACATCCTAATCCTGTGTTCTCAGTATGGTAAAGTGTGGCTATGAGCGCTTGAAATGTGGATAGTATGAATTGTGGTGTGCTGTATGTTAAATTATATGCCAGATTTTAAAGAATTTGTAAGAAAAAAAAAGGAATGTAAAATACGATACTAATAATTTTTCATATTGATTATGTATTAAATGATGAATTTTATATATATTGGGTTAAGTTCAGTGTGTTTAAAATTTATTTCATCTGTTTCTCTTGTTTTATGTGATTACTAGCAAATCTATTTTTTTTAAGTTTATTTTTTAGAGATGGGGAGGACACAGAGAGAGGGAGAGAGAGAATCTCAAGTGGAGAGCCTGACACAGGGCTCAAACTCACAAACTGTGAGATCATGACCTGAGTCAAAATCAAGAGTTGAATGCTTAACCAACTGAGCCACCCTGGCACTTCATCCAGAAAATTTAAATTATAAGTACATCTCGCATTTTATTTTTATTAACAGCATTGGTCTAATGATCCCCTTTCAATCTTGCTTCAGGGTATATAAATGAATTACATGCTTATAATGCTTAAATGTTTTATTTCAAGATTATTTTGCATAAGAAATATCTGTAATCCACTGTGGAATGTATCTTCCTGCTACCATCAATATTTATAGATGATATATTCAATCTCTTGAAATTTCAGAAATTAGCTTAGCTAAAATTAGCTAAACCCTGTTGAGTTTTCCTCTTCCTGACAGAGTATATAAATGAACAGAGAAATACCTGGATTCAAGACACAGGTATTCTTGTAATGGAATAAAAAAAGCTTTTTCACATTCCTCAAATATCTCTTAGAGATTTGCTGAACACTTCTAATATCATAGGATGCATTTTTCCCAGCATGAAAATTTTTGATTGTTTAGAATTTGGTACATTAAAAATACTTTTTACATTTTCCTAAAAATGATGAGGCAAGGTGAATTTTCAGACAAAACACTTGTGTTTTTACAAAATGTCTATTAATGTGAGCAATGGGGAATAATGCAAAAAAGCTCTATTTCCTAATATATTATTATATACTTAAACAGCAATAGAAACTAATTTATAATTCAATATAAAGGCTAACACTCTAAAATTATATATGATGTAACAATATTATTGATAAACTTGGGAGACTAATTGAAAATGTAATTCTAAAAAATATGTACAGTAGTGAGAAACACCATATTTAGACCACATAGTATCAGGTGGAGAAAAACTCAAAAATTACACAAATTTACACTACCCTTTAGTTCGTAACATTTTATGTACTACAAAATACTCACATTATAAGCCCATCCTATATTGAATTACTCTGTTTTGTCATGAAATATAGCCTTAAAATATCCCAATTTTAGGGGCACCTGGTTGGCTCACTCAGTAGAGCATGCTACTCTTGGTCACAAGTTCAAGCCCCACTTTGGGTGTAGAGCTTACTTAAAAAAATAAAAGCTTTGAACAAAATATCCCAATTTTATATTTAAAGAGCAAAATATTCATAGATACATATAAGACAATATGAACCTATATAAAGCAATACAATAAAACGGAATGAGAACTGGGAATCAGAAAACTAATACTTGAAATTTGAGCTACTTACATACTTTTTAATATTTAGTTTCTTCATACCAGTGATGGGAAAAGTTAGATGAACTTTGCCTGAAAATCCCATGAGAATCAAGAATACAACATATAAAAAGAAACTTACCAGTAAGGAGTGATACGAATTATGTTATTAGTTTATTAAAAAAAATTTATTCTATTACTTTGTTAAAACATCTATCTTTCAGTTAATGTTTTTAGTAGCCATTGTGGCAAAAAATTAATAAAAATATTTTAAATATCTTAAATTTCAGCTTTTTTCAAATAACTTTTGGAATTTCCTAGGTATAAAATAATAACTGACATTGTATCAACAAATGAAAGTATTTATGAGAAGGTACTTGATTATTACAGTAGAATTGGGGGAGGTAGGGGATCACAGAATCAAAAAGGCAGGTAGCAATGGTCTAAATGTACACAAGGCCAGCATTGTCTCCCTCTCACTGCACCTGTTGTAATATAGTGGATTCCTGAATAAAACTAAATCTGCTTAGAATGTATAGAATTTATTATTTGGGGGCAAGAGCAAGCATCTTATGAAAGGCAGCAAAAAGGGAGCCAAGAAGAAAGTGGTTGATCCATTTTCTAAGAAAGATTGGTATAATATGAAAGCACCAGATACGTTCAATATAAGAAATATTAGTTACCAGAACACATGGAACCAAAATCACATCTGATGTCCTCAAGGGTCATGTTTTTAAAGTGAGCCTTGCTGATCTGCAGAATAAGGAAGTTGTATTTAGAAAATTGAAGCTAATTACTGAGGATGTCCAGGGCATCTTTCCATGGCATGGACCTTACCCATGACAAAATGTGCTTCATGGTCAAAAAAGTGCTGAACATGATTGAAGCTCATGCTGATGTCAAGACTACCGATGGTTATTTGTTTCATCTGTTTGTGTTGGTTTTACTTAAACAACAACAACAACAACAACCAGATTTGGAAGACCTCTTATGCTCAGCACCAACAGGTCCTCCAGATTCAGAAAAAGATGACAAAAATCATGACCCAAAAAGTGGAGACAAATGACTTGAAAGAATTGGTCAATAAATTGATTCTTGACAGCATCAGAAAAGACATTGAAAAGACTCGTCACTTTATTTATCTACCCCATGATATCTTTGTGAGAAAAGTAAAAATGCTGAAGACGACCCAGTCTGAATTGGGAAAGCTCATGGAGCTTCACAGTGAAGGTAGTAGTTCTGGAAACACTACTGGGGATGAGAACGGTGCTCATGTTGAACGAGCTGATGGATATGAGCCACCAGTCCAAGTATCTGTTTAAAATTCAGACATTTAATGGTGACAAATAAAAAAAAAATCTTATTTGTGATGTTTAAAAAAAAGAAGGTATTATTTTAAAAATTCTATTTTCCACTTCCAAAATGAGTTGAAAATACCTCTCTACCCTCCTCCCTTCCTATCTTCAGCCGGCTTCACATACTGTCAAAAGGCAGGAACAAAGAACATGGTTTTTTCTCCTCTAGTACTGAGTGCTGTGGACTGAATTCTGTTCCTCCCAAATTCTTATGTTGAAAGCCTACCCCTCAAGGTGATGGTAGTTGGGAGATGGAACCTTTGGCAATTAAGTTTAGATGAGGTCATGAGGGTGGGACTCTCATGCATGATGAGGTCATGAGGGTGGGACTCTCATGCATGATGCCCCTATAAGATAAGAGACCAGAGAGCTCTCTCTCTCTCTCTGAATGTGCCCTCTCAGAAAAGGCCATGTGACAAAACAGGTAGAAGGCAGCTGTTTGCAAGCCAGGAAGACAGCTCTCATCAGAACCCAACCACGTAGGTACCCTGATCTCAGGCTTTCAGCCTCCAGAACAGTGAGAAAATATTTCGTTGTTTAAGCCACCCAGTCTATGGCATTTTGTTTTAGCAACCCAAGTTGACTAGTACCTGAATAACCTCTGATGAGCAAGTGAAGAAGCTGGAGAGTTAGCTGCACTGGTACATGGGGGAGAATTCCTTGTATTCATTGAGAGAAAATGAAATGGATGCTTATGTCCAATTAATGAAAGAAAACTATTACATTATACTTAACTAGAAAAAAAATTTAAGTATTGCCACTAGGTTTTAAAAAGATGCAAAGGAACAAAATTGAAAGGAAATAAACTAAGTTGTTAAGCACAGCTGTGAGAGGGTGGTGGCATTAATTGACAAGTTTTTTTTTTCTTTTTTCCAAATTGTTCTTTAATATAGTTGTATGTATTTTTATAACTGAATAAAAATGAAACCTAACATTTGGCTATTGATCTCAATACAAAAGGAGTCTAACAGAAAGGTTTTGTTTATTTTCAGTTATCTTCGCAGGGGACAAAAGCTATTTATAAAGCATTTTTTGAGTTCCCATATGTCTACCATTCTATTGGCTATTTTTTTTAAGTAGGCTTCATGCTCAGAGAGAAGCCCAATGTGGGGCTTGAACTTGCGACCCTGAGATCAAGACCTGAGCTGAGATCAAGAGTCAGATGCTTAACCGATTAAGCCACCCAGGTGCCCCTCTACTGGCTATTTTTAAAGGGTATGTGCTGCCTTCCTTAAACTCATCCATTTTATTGAGAGAAGATTCCATCACAGTAATTGATAATAATACCATATATACAGTATTTAGACAATTTTCATTGTAATGAGTAAATGCTGAAGTAAAATCAAATAACAAATATTAAGATCTCAAAGAAAGCACTCACTCAGAGCTGACCAACATGGAGAGCAGGAAAATATAATGATTACTAGAAATTCATGAAATAGAAAGCAATGCACTATAAAGAAAACCAATTAAGACTAAAGTTGTTTCTTTAAAAAAATAAATAAATAAAGTTGACAAACATTCAGCACAACTGACCCAATAGAAAAAGGAAGGAAAGGAGGGAGAGAGAGAAAACCTAAATAATTAATATAGAAAATTAAAAAGGAGACATCAGTACAAATGTTATTATGGACAACTTTGTGGCAATACTTTTGACAACTTGGACATATTACTATAAACACAACTTATAAAAACTGGCAGAAGATTAAAATAATTTCATCAGTTCCAATCTTATTAAAGACATTTAATCTATGATTTTAAAATCCCATATAAAGAAATCTCCAGGCCAAGTGGCATCATTAGTGATTTTCCCCCAACATTTAAGAAAAAAAAAATAGCACAATCTTACACAAAGTCTTCCAGACAAATGAACAAAAAGTGGGAATAGTTTTCAACTTATTGTATAATGTTCATTACCTCAACACCAAATCCTGACAGGAACATTATAAACAAGGAAAATTACAGGTCATTTCTCTTTTCAAAATAAGTTTAGGGGCGCCTGGGTGGCGCAGTCGGTTAAGCGTCCGACTTCAGCCAGGTCACGATCTCGCGGTCCGTGAGTTCGAGCCCCGCGTCAGGCTCTGGGCTGATGGCTCAGAGCCTGGAGCCTGTTTCCGATTCTGTGTCTCCCTCTCTCTCTGCCCCTCCCCCGTTCATGCTGTCTCTCTCTGTCCCAAAATAAATAAAAACGTTGAAAAAAAATTAAAAAAAAATAAGTTTAAAAATCCCCAACAGAATATTAGCAAATTAAATTCAAGTTTGGTTTATTCCAAGGTTGAAGATTAGCTTCACATCTGAACATCAATGAGCATAATTCACTACATTAAGACAACAAGGGAGAGAAATCATATAATCATCTTGAGATAAAAATAAAATCATCTGATAAAACTCAACATTGACTCATGATGAAACCTCTTCATTAAGTAGGAACTTCTTTAATATAGACAGGCTTTGACAAATACTATACATTATACTTAATGCTAATATATATAATAATTCCTTCTGAGATAGAAAATGAGAAAGCTGTTCACCATTTCTGTGTTACATTGTTCAGGGGGGCTAACAAATGCAATAAGGTAAGAAGAAATAAATAAAAGACCCAGAATAGGAAGAAAAGAACATAAACTGTCATCATTCATGGACAGCATGATTATATACTTAGAAAATCTAGAAGGATCAACAGATATACCAGATTAACTACTAGAAATTATGTTAATTTATAAAGTCTATAAAATTTAAGGTCCATATAAAAAGATTAACTGTATTTCTAGGTTGCAGAAACTGGGGTAGGGCTGAAATAAAATTTTAAATAGCATTTAAAATAGCATCAAAAACATCAAATGCACGGAAATAAATCTTTAAAAAATGCAGAAAACTATAAAATATTATTGAGCCTTTATAAAGCCCTAAATAAAAGGAAGTACATATCATGTCCATCTGCAGTTCATTTGGAAAATTTGTAAGATTTTTGCAATTCTTGATATCTACCTGGGGACAGGCAAATCTAAACAAACATCATCTTTTTATAAAATAATGACAATTATGGCATAGCTTGTGAGATTACAGTTAAAAAAAGACAAAACTGGAATAGTGGACAATGAGAGTAAGAAATTCAAGATTGGGGGAGAGCAAACCTACAGCATTTCATTTTATTGCCCCAAAGAGGGTAATATTTTTGTTCAATTTTGCCATATTTAAATCAATATCATTTGTTTATCAAAGACACCCTTAAAGGAAGTGAAAAGACCAGTCACAATACAACGAAAGATTAGTATCAAGAATTTAATAACACTCCAAATCTAGGAATCTAGGGTGGAAGCAAAGAGACAGGATTTGACAAGGGCAAATAAGTAGATATCAGTTGCTATCAATATTATTAAATAAATGAAATAAAAGAGGGCAACCCATGAACAAGTGATGAGAATGCATCATGACAAAAAATTAATCTATTAATCTAATTCTGGATTCCTGAGATCTGAGTATGTGTGTGTGTATATATATATATATATATATATATATATATATATATATATATGTGTATATATATATATATGTGTGTGTGTGTGTGTGTATGTATATATCTATATATCTATATATGATTGATTGAAAGGAAAAGGGACAGAAGTAATACAAATTTTTTGTTGCTTGTTTGTTTTAACCAGGAGAGTTGTAAGCTACCAGGAATAGGTATGAGCCCTAAAAACAAACTACTCTAAATAATATAAAAACCTTGTGGAATCAGACTTTCTTATATTTTCTGGTTTTACTATTTTTATGCTTTCCTGCTCGTTCAGCCAGGTTTTTAATCTTATCTTTTAATATTTAACTAGCATTTTTAGGTGTTCTGTACCCAAAAGTCTTTCCTCGCATAGTTGTTCACCATGTTCTCAGAAACACATATGCGCACACACACACACACACACACACACACACACACACACATAGAGCTGTATTTTTTTCAGCTTTATTTTTTATTCAAAATGAAAACAGCATATTTAAGCTCCATGGGTGGAACTATTTATTCTAATAAATTAGATAAATTTCTTCATTAAATAGAAAAAAAATAAATATGCAAATTGGTACCACTCTTAGAAAATAAAATGGTATCTTCACTCATAGTGAGTACTTCCTATGTGCCAAGAATGATTCTGGATCCAAGGGATTTAGTAGTGAATAAATCAGTCAATACTATCCGTCTTCATGGATTTTATATTCTATCAGGAGGAGGCAGACAAAGTCAGATAAATGAAAGAAGCAACATGTCCTGAGATCTCAAATGCTAGAGGTCAAAGTAAAGCAAGTGACCTAACAGGGCTGGCAAGTATGGTTGCTGCTATAATAAACTGGCCAGGAATGGCCTTACTGGTAAGGAGGCATTTGGACAATGCCCAGAAGTGGCCAAAAGGTGATGCCTATGATATCTAAGGAAAGGAGCTTTCTAGACAAAGAGAACAACACCTACGGAGTTCCAGAGTTGGACATGTTAGGTTTGAAATGCCTGTTAAAAATTCAGGTAGACATGCTGATTAAGCAGTTGAATGTGAGATGGAGTTCAGGAGAATAACCAGGCTGGAGATATGTTTGGAGTCATCAGCACATAAATGATATTTAAAGCCACAGCTTGGATAAAATTATCAAGGGAATGAGTGTAGCTAGAGAAGAAATTCAAAAATTTAATGCCAGGCCTCTATTTTCACTAGGGTCCCAAGACTCTTAGCGGGATTTAAAAATATTGTTAGAGTTTAGAAGGTGATCTGGTGAATAGTAGTGCTCTTCAATGTCAGGTTTTGGAAATAATTCAAAGGTATAATTATTAGAGAATATATGTAGTATGATGGAAAGCAAAATCATTTAAGGAAAAGGGCTCAAGGAATGCAGAAGCCAATGAGTCAGAGAGCTTATTTATTTGGACACCCACATCACAGTTATTACAAGACTGGTGCTTGAGAAAGTCACAAGGGCCCAGGGTCTAAATTCTTTAAGACATGAGAAAATGGATGTAAATCAATAGATTACTGTAAGAAGAAGAGATAATGGAGGATACCATTTGATGACATGGGATTCAAAGATGGATTCATGTTAGAGAATAGGAAGGGACAATGGTCTGGAAACAGCATAAGGAATAAGGTCATTACTCCATCTCCAATCCCAGACAGGCGAGGTGTGGGAGAGAGAACCATCACCACTTGAGACAACAGCAGAGAAAGAAATGTCCTCAGGGCTAGGGACAGAGCACGGATTTTAGTGAGACCAAGAGCTGAAGGGAACACTTAGCAGAAGAGAAAGATTTAGGGCTTTTGCTGGTTACTGGCTATGATTTCAGGGAGGAGAATAAACAGTTTCTAGGAGCAAAAAGGATAAGGGATAAGGTCACAAAAGAAGGCATACAGAATTAGAGAGAAAGGGAGCGGGACTTTGGTGATAAGAGGCAACCTGGAAGTCCTAGGTGTCTTGTGGACACTGATGTAGACAGAGTTAAAGGTCATACTTAATGAGATTCATCCCAAGGGTCCCAAGGCTGTGAACTTACCAAGTAGGGTAAGGTAAGAAATCTTGCTAAGAGCAAAGGCTGGGGTTGGTCCACTTCTCTCCAATCAATGATTATGTACAGAGATTTTAATATCTGAGAAGCAACCCTACAGGTAAGGGAAATATTCTAACCTTTTGTTCTTTTCATTGAAGATAGTTTCATTCTTTCCTTGAAGATTACAGATGATGAAACTAAAGCCCAGAGAACTGGGGTACCTCTTACCATGGGCCTATTCCCTTAGAATCATAAAGATGGAGGTAAAGCTCTGAAATGACTGGTGAAAGGGGTGCTTGAAGAATATCAATTTCAGTGTGACCTACCAAATTCATTGAAATAGCAAGTAAACAGGCAGATTCAAGGTCTAGAGCAGGATGCTAGCAATGATAACGACAAAAATAGTTGAATTCAGGAAAGGTCACAGTGATTGTGTTTATACATTAACAATAAAACTCACTTCCTGAGTTCCATGTTGTGATAGGGTTGAGTGTGTGGTTAAGAGGTAGGTCTTGTGCTTCTAGTAATAAATCCTTTAGGATATATGCTTTACTATTTACGTCTAGGGAACTGAAATTAATAGTCACAGCTCAATTTTATTAAGCACCAGGATGTATGGTATACATGTTATAAACATAATCTAAAAATTTTGAGGTTGATATTGCTATTATTCCCCATGTAATCAATGAGGAAACTGACTCATAGAGTGATTAAGTCACTTGGATGAGGTTTCCAACTAGAAACTGGCAGAGCCAGAATTCTAATCTCATTAGAATGACTAGAACAACTTCAGTGCCTTCACTACTGTGCTATCCCGTAGCCCCCTTACCTGCAGTTTCACTTTCTATGGTTTCAGTTACCCACAGTCAACCAAGATCCAGAAGCAGATGATCCTCCTTCTGACACACTGTCAGAAGGTAAATAGAAGCCTAATGCTGTCATAATGTCTATGTCATTCACCTCACTTCATCTCATCAATAGACATTTTGTCATTTCACATCATCATGGGAAGAAGGTGGGTGTAGTACAATAAAATATTTTGAGAGACAGACCACATCCATGTAACTTTTATTACAGTATATTCTTATAACTGTTCTATTTTATTATTAGTTATTGCTAATCTCTTACTGGGCCTAATTTATAAATTAAACTTTACCATAGGTACGTGTGTATAGGAACACACATAATATATATAGGGTTCGGTACTATCTCAAGTTTCAGGCACCCACTGAGGGTCTTGGAATGTATTCCCCATAGATAAAGGGGGACTATTGTACCACTTTAAAAGGCAAGGCTTCAAGTAGTATAAAGTATATATATTTCTATATATATAACATATAATTATTATGTGTCATACATAATAATATATGTAAGTCAAATGAATAGAAATCTTGACTTTGTCTTAATTCCCATGTTCTAATTTCCTTTCCTTTTTCCTTTAATAAGAATAATTTAAAGGAAGGAAAAAATAAGATAAAAACAGAGAGGGAGGCAAGCCATAAGAGACTCTTAAATACAGAGAACAAACTGAGGGTTGCTGGAGCAGAGGTGGCGGGGCGGGGCGGGGGCGGAGATGGGTTAAATGGGTAAGGGGTATTAAGGAGGGCACTTTTAGGGAGGAGCACTGGGTGTCATATGTAAGAGATGAATCACTGGGTTCTACTCCTGAAGCCAACACTATGCTGGACGTTAACTAACTTGAATTTAAATTTAAAAAAATTATTTATTTATTCTAAAAAAGAATTGGGCAATTTTAATTTAAGAGCCCAGTAAATTATCATACACCTCTGAGAAAACTGCAAGATCTGCATTCTCCACAATTTAAGCTACATCCTCTTACTAAAGAGACCTCAGCGACTGTTTCAGACATTCAGTGAAGCTGTAACTTACTAAACAGTGTTAATACTGATGTCCAGAAAAAGCTTTGTTGGACAAATTTGTAGACTAAAGCTGTAAAATGAACTAAAAAATTAACATGAATTTTAAAAAGTATTCATAAAGTATTGATTATTTTTCACCCAAGACACAAAGCCAGGATCACACCTAGGTCACACCTAAAAAAAAAAATCAACATTTTTCGCACTTCTCTGATAGTTAAGTAAGTCCTGGCCACAAACTTTCAGATATTTCTGACCTTACCAATAATAATAATAATAATAATAATAATAATAATAATAATAAAATTGCTATTATAAAAGAGTTGTTTGGCTGAAAACAAAGCAAAATAAAACAAAAATTCATTTAAAACAAAGCACTGGTGAAATTTCCACTCTTATTTTATTAAAAATACATTTCATTTTAAGGAAAAAAGAACTATACTGTAGCATTTGGAAATAATATTTTATTGAAAATTTTTATACTTTCAGCATGTTTAACCTTCCAACTCCCCATGAAGTTATATGAGTATTGAGAGACTTATATCATAAAACTAATAATCTGCCCAACAATTTGCTTTTAAAGCATATAAATGAAATGCATAACATTTTACTTATTTTTATGCTATCTCTGCAGTCTACACATAATCAGTGTAAACCAGAACCATAAAAGATAAGTGTCCAGTGCCCTTTTTTTGCAGGTATATATTCATTGTTGTTTTTGTATTTTATTTCCCCAAATTCATCTTTTTCTTTTAGCCTATAATGCAGAAAGAGATACACAGATACATATAGAAAAATATTCCATTTGGGTGGCTTCTTTTGTCTTCATTCATTCATTCATTCATTCAACAAATATTTATTAATGCCTAATATGTGCCAGTCACTGTGATAAGACAAGGAGCCTTCATCTCCCATGAAGTTATTATGGATCTATTAGTAAATATTCCAAATATGTCAGCAGAACATTTTTGCATGGACAGAACCTTTAGCAAACCTCAAAGCACATCCTATAGGTGACTGCCCATTCTGCAGGCCTTTGACTCACAATTTCATAATAATCTGTAGCTAGTAATTGAGATTCTGTCAATAAACATTTTAGAAAGATTTTGTCTTTTCTTTAGCACTAAAAAAAAAAAAAACAACAGTGGTCAAACTCCTAGGGAGTAAGTTTCATGTAGATGGAAAAAGACTTAAATTTCTACATTCAGAGTAAAGCCATGAGAATTACTGAACCCTTCAATGAACTAAGAGGTGGCTCTAAAAAGGGAAAAAAACATATGATTTATCTGAGTTTGATGGTATTTGAAAACAGATTTTTATCAATGCTTAGTATGATTCTGAATAAACTCTAAATATCATAGAACTTTCACTTATAAGGTAGCTAAGGGCTGCAAAACCTCAGCCTTCACAGTTATCAGATTTCAAGATTATACTATTTCACCTATTAGATCCTATGCTTTATGAAGAATTTTTGACAGCATTTACTTCTTCATATACATATTCTAGACTCAGTTGAGATCCACACATTGTTTACACTACCTGGGACCTCAAACTACCTGATCAAGCCTTAAAAGAATTTAAGCAATGGATCAATTCAACATTCAAAAATTTTAAACAGACGTGTGTTCGACTTTAAACAGCACGTGTTCAAGATTCTGACATTACATTCACAAATATTAAAAGTATTGGTGAATATTGGTTGGATTAATGAAAATGTGGTGCTTGAGCCTCCATTTGATGCTTGAATTCCTTATAATAATCAAAGCAGAGAAACGCTGGCAAAATTGTAGTTGGATAAAGGAAATTTTATGCAAGAATGTCTTAAGAATGCAAGGAGAAGCTTCTTCTGCAAATTTTCAAAATCAATCAAAGTCCCACTCTACAAGAAGAGTTTTCTCTTAATGACAGCCTGAAGCTCAAGAACATGAGTAACAAGTTTAAAAAGAGGAAAACTACAAAACAGTTTCTTTGGATCAATAGCCCCCTAGGTCTGTCTTTAAGCAAGTCACCAAGTTCCAGAGAGTTAGCTTTTCAATCACCCTTAAGGGACTTTAAAGAATCATCTATATTTTCTTTTGAAGAATTATGTATTCTTTTAAAACAACAATAACTCAAGGATAGAGGAATTTATAAATGTATAAGAAATTTATGCTTATAATTTCCTAAAACCTTCAATATTCACACACATTAAAAACATCCAATCTGGGGCGCCTGAGTGGCTCAGTCAGTTCAGCATCCAACTTCAGCCTAGGTCATGATTTCGCCATTCCTGAGTTCAAGTCCCGCATCAGGCTCTGTGCTGACAGCTCAAAGCCTGAAGCCTGTTTTGGATTCTGTGCCTCTCTCTCTCTGCCCCTCCCCTACTCATTCTCTCTCTCTCTCTCTCTCTCTCTCTCTCTCTCTCTCTCTCTCTCTCTCTCTGTCTCTCTCTCTCAAAAATACAAAAACATTAAAAAAATCCGATCTCTCAAGTTCAAATAAAAGAGCTGAAAATGAATTATTAGTATTTGTTTCTGAAATCTCTTTATATTTTGACACAGTATTTAAAGGAAATACTAGCTGTTTGACACTGCATTTTAAATGAATGTGGACTAATGAAAGTCACTGCGTTATTATTAACACTTACGAATGAGACTCACCATGTTCTTTCGGAAGTCCCATGGAAGAGGTGGTCATGGGTTGTAAGGGCAAGCCAAAGTTGATGGGGACGGCATATGGTGAGACCAACAATCTGTTTCCAGAATGTAAAGATAAAGCCTTGAGTGATTTCTAATCCCTATTTTGTAATACAAATGCTCAAGAACAATGTTATAATATTAGATGCTAATCACAGAGAAAAAAACCACTTGTCTCCTATCAGTAGAGACTATGCATGTTGGACCCTCAGCATTCCGCAGAGTTAGAAGCATGCAGTAGGCCCTCTATAAATATTATTGAAAAAATATATTTTTATGTAATTATGTTATTACATAATAAATATATAATATTTATTGAATTAAGACAAAAATAATACCAAATTTTGCTGGCTCTGAGCATGGATAACAAACAGGAACATTTGCTTTCTGAATGAAAACAAAACTCAGAAATGTGAACAAACATCGTATCTACTTATTCTCTCTTTCACAAGAGATTTTAAGTAACATGTTTCCTATCATGACTTAGCGAGATTTAACCAAGTCAGCTGAATCAAAAACTGGGTATCATGTAGAAATTTTAGCAAATGTACATAAGCAAAAGGAAGAAAATAAAAATTAGCCCTAATTCACCACCCTATTATTTTAGTCATATTTGTAAAACCTTAAATGCTTCTTAAGGGCCAGGCACTATTCTAAGTTCTGTCTGTCTTGCTGCATTTAATGCTCACAACAAGATACTGGGTTTTTATTATTATTACACCCATTTTATTTTATTTTTATTTATTTATTTATTTAAATTCAAGTTAGTTAACATACAGTGTATTATTGGTTTAGGAGTAGAACCCATTGAATCATAACTTACATATGACACCCAGTGCTCATCCTAACAAGTGCCCTCCTTAATGCCTATCACTCATTTAGTCCATCCCCCCACACTAACCTCCCCTCCAGCAACCTCAGTTTGTTCTCTGTATTTAAGAGTTTCATATGGTTTGCTTCCCTCTCTGTTTTATCTCATTTTTCCTTCCCTTCCCTTATGTTCATCTGTTGTGTTTCTTAAATTCCACATATGAGTGAAATTATATATTTGTCTTTCTCTGACTTCTTATGTTTAGCATAATACACTCTAGCTCTATCCACGTTGTTGCAAGTGGCAAGATTTCATTCTTTTTGATCACCAAGTAATATTCCATTATATATATATATATATATATATATATATATATATATATATAAATCTTCTTTTACAAATGAAGAAACTAAGACATTAAATGGTTAAGTAGTATATAGTTCAAATCATCCCAGCTAGAAATGGGTGGAGCCAGGATTTGAATCCAAGTAGTGGGACCTCAAGAACTAAACTCCTTATAACTATTTTATACTAACTGTATTTGTCATAATTAACATATGTACTATATTTCATACCTTCTCTGTTTATTTGCACATATATGTACATGAACCCTTTAGCTCATTTTTTTTACTTAATATCATGAATTTCTTTATTTGTAAATGTACAAAGATGTACACTGTCATTTGACCCTTTACAAAGCATTCCATTATATGGATTTAACATACTGATGGTTTATTTACCAATTTCTTTTGCTGGATATTTGGGTTGCTTCCACTTTTTTGGTATTTATAAACAAGGATGAAAATCTTTGAACATTCATATTTGTGAACCTATCCAGTTCTTTTCTTCTTATAAATGTCTAGAAATTGAATTGCCAGTTCAAATGTTATATAAATATTATAGAAATTTTTAGGATTTTAGGGGCGCCTGGGTGGCTCAGTCGGTTGAATGTCCAACTTTGGCTCAGGTCATGATCTTGCAGTTTGTGAGTTTGAGCCCCACGTTGGGCTGGGTGCTGACAGCTCAGAGACTGGAGCCTGCTTCAGATTCTATGTCTCCCTCTCTCTCTCTCTGCCCCTCCCCTGTTCGTGCTCTGTCTCTCTCACTCTCAAAAATAAACATTAAAAAAAATTTTAAGAAATTCTTAGGATTTGAAAACATTTTGCCCATCAAAAAACTAGGGTCTCTGAGGGAAGACTCTGTGGCAGAGTTTTACATTTGGCATACAGTTGATATTTAATAAATAGTAAATAAATGACTGACTTAATAGGATCCATTAGTCTATCTGTCACTCATGTGGTCATATGCAGTGGCCAAACAACTGAGGTATCACTAGTATGACCAAATCATACAGTCAAGGGAAAATATGAAAGGCTTGAGTATACAGTCAGCTTTGCAAAACCCCATTTAAAATTCTAGAATTTATTTGTATGTCATCAAGAATAGGGCCACAATACACTAATCAATCACAATTTTCTTTGATCTCTTCTATCTGGCCCATGGTTATATATTTAAATCTCCAAATTAGGACTATTAATTGCATTGTTCAATGATTTCCTATTAATGAAAGATCCTAACAGAAGCAGACCACAGTTCATCCACTTAAGCAAAATATTTTACAAACATTAAGGTGAAATGACAGGGTCATTTCAACTTGGATGTGAAATGCAGTGAGGGATTCTATCATTACTTTATAATCTTCTCATTTTATTATTCAATTGATCAGAATAGCCTAAATACAAACTGTCATATAACACACAAGAAACTCCCGAATCGTCACAAAACTAGGGGAAGAAGTCTGGGCTCACTTGCCTAAGTTACAGAATGTGTTTACAGAAATACAGTTGTCGTACCTCCAAATGCACCAAATATTATAAACAACAACAACAAAAATAGCTCTAATAAATAAGTGCAGAGAAAGTTAATTTCCTTGGTGGAAAATTAACATTTAGAATGCACTCACATTTATCACTATTGTCATAAAAAGAGCATATTAATGTATGGTAATCTTTAAAGTTAGAATTCAAAGGTATATTGAAGAACTTCACTTCCTTAAATTTGAAAATTCAGAGGTATTCAATTTTGGTTTTGCTCTGCAAATCAAATGTAGAGAAATCTGGCAAAAGGAAATCATATATTTATAAGATTGTATTTCTTCATGTATTGTCCAAGGAAATTTCTTTTGTGGAGCCAATATTTTTATGGTCTACCTAAAAATATTATGTGTCTCCCTTAGAAATAAGTATTTTCCAAGGCATCTTCAGGGGAATTGTAAGTAGTTTATATACAGCTTCCCTCACAGGGGTCTATTCGTATTGAACAGAAATCTTCCAGAAGTCTCACAAAGAGTTGGGCAATTCATGCTAATTAGTGCTGGAACCTGTCCCTGCATTGTTAACAACCCCCTACCTGATTTCCAACTGATTTTATTGTCCTTTCTGTTGCTTATATCCTCATGGCTAAGTTTCCTTATCTTTATTATGTGGTGAACTAGATTTCAGTAAAAATTTCACTCTAATGGCATCTTATTTGTCTAGTTAAGCACAGGTTTTCTAATACCCTGAGTCACCATGTCCCAGAACACTTATTTGTCTTTCCTTCTGTATTCCCATCACACTTCTAACATTAATGAAATGAAGCTAACTGCAAGGTAGGAAACAAGTTACTGCCATAAGCTAGCTATAAATAAAGACAAAGCAACCCTAGTGGATTGAAGTTCAGGCTTTATGTGCCCCAGGCTGTTACTGGGAGTACATGGACTTGCTCTTAATTTCAGAGGGTGTTGATCTTCCTCATTAGGTAGGACATGTTTTCATTAAAAATGGGATGTTAGGGTGTCAAGAGACCTTTATCTTCCACCAGTTGCAGAAGAAACAATTCTTTGAGAAAGACTCAACTCTCTTGAGAAAGACATACTGAAAGATACTCTACCTGATCAGATTTATTATTAATGAGTGCTCCACTTGTCCCTAAGTCATTATTATTCTTTCTTGAATCTTCAGTCCCATTGAAATACAGAGAAAATGGTAGATTTTCAAATTAGTTCAGTTAACTTTTCTAGTTATTAAAAGCGTACTTGAAATTCTAAACTATTTGGTTAAATTGGTCTATTAACTACTCTTTTAGCAGTTACCACTCTGCCAGATCAACCTGGGTCTTGGTTTAAATTAAGGCCAAAAGCAATTTTTTTTTAAACTGGTAAATTCCCAATATAATCATTTCTTTTCCTTTGCAATTAACATCTTCCCCTACCATGGATAAAACCAAACCCTCAGTATTAGAGCTTTACATAAATTCCACTCTTCCAAATTTGAATATCACATTACACTTATGCCAACAAAGTGTTGACTTCTGAGCATCAATCTCCTAGTGTTAAGCACAGATTGTTGGATAAATGTTGGAAGGTCCATGATATTCTTTATAGCCAGGGAAACATTTTCTCAAATTTTTATTATTTATTACTGTGCTAATTATCCCAAATTTCTGACGATGTTACATAATGAAATAATGTAAAACAAATGACTGAAAAACACATTTAACAGAGCAACATTGATACTCTACAAGTATAAACGTTCCTACAAAATGTGCTGAAGAACCTTTAGAGGTTCTGTAGCCCTAGGGCCAACAGTTATGTACACAATTGTAAAGTTACCTTGAAGATGACCGTGCTATTTAATGGAATAATTCGGAAAAGTAACTGACTCATCTCCACACACCTTTGGAAAGCAGAAGCAAATGCCTTCCCTGAAACTATGCTCTACCGGATCAGTCTCACCTTCCGTTAGAAAAAGACTAACTTTAAATTATTAAATTAAAAAAGAAAAATTATAACTTAACTCTGCTCCATAATTGCTGCAGAGGAGTTATTAAAATTCCAAACTTATGTAATATTATCATAAAATATGGCATTTTTCTCAAGAAAGCCACAAATTGGATTTGAGCTTATGCACTGTAAAACCCAGATGGTTTGCTTAACTACTCAGACATCCTCCAGTTCAAAAGTTAATTGAATTGAAAACTAAAATTTTGATAATTGATATGCTTTAAGGGACTCAAGCAGAAGGACAAATTAGGATCCCGCACGACATGTTAATAGACTTGAGAAACTACAATTGGTCAGGAAGTATTCGCATAGTAGAATAAAACTATACATTTTCTATAGGTTAGCTAATTACACATTACCTGGACTTAACATGGTGCTGATGCTTTTCTTTCTCCATTTTTTTACTCACTGATTCAATATTAGTCACTATTTTACCCAGTTTAACTTGTTCTGGAATTTAAAAAAAAGAAAAAAGAAAAAACCTTTAATTGTATCCTCTTTGTTTTCAAGTTCTAAGTGCATATTTTGAATTAAATTGCAAATTGCAGATTTTTTAATAAGAGGTACAATATTTTTCAAACAAATTACTAACACAAAGATACTCTAAAAACACATTTGAGTGGTTTTTTTTCACCCCACGCTCCTCAGATGTTTTGCAATTACCAAAATTTAGTACTGAAGGTATAGAGTAAATGAAGTGCATATATCAGAAAGGAGATAGCTCCCCAAGAAATGTCTGCAACAGCACAGTACATACGAATGAATACCAAAGCCCCGTTTATACATATCAGCATTATTATCACCATTATCGTCATAAGGCTTAGCTTTTATGGAGAGCTTGCTATTTTAAAATAATTTAGCAATCATTAGTTAATGTAAGTAGGAATACTCATCAATTTGATAAAGCAAGACTGACGTCCAAAAAAGGCAAAGTTCTGCTTTAAAAAAAAATTGAGGTTTTAAAGTCTAAAGAGAAATTTACATAAATATTTTTAAATACCTATTCTTTCTATTTTATATAGATAATAGGACTAATATAGTTTGAAACATTATCACAAAATATTAATTCAATATCTATTAAGCACGTTCTAGCTACCTGCTCAAGTATAAGAAAGATACACTAAAGATACAGGAAACTTATGAAGTGAAACCCTCTGTTTTAAAAAATTTACAAACTAGTTGGTGTGTCAATACTAACAGAAGAGCACAGTTGACTATCTTATGTTAATTTAGATTTAAAATATATAACACAAATATAAAAATTTTCGAGAAACAGAAAACAGAATGTTAAAATTTATTGACTATTTATATACCAGGGATGTTGGTTAGCCTTCTGCATAAATTGTCTCACACTTAAGCCTCAGAACCAGTTTTTGGCGCTTTTGTTTGTTTGTTGTTTGGTGAAGTGCAATGATTACTCTCTTTTACATGGAAGGAGAACAGCTTACCCAAGATTGGAGAAGTTAAAAAGTACAGAGACAGAGCTCCAACTTCTATCCCTCTGACTGTAAGTTCCTTCATCACTATAGCCCCTGCAGCTCAGGGGGCTCCCCTCAGCTGCCTAATGAGGGAAAGAGGACCATTTCTGTCTTGCTTACTTTGGAGGGTAACAATAGAGCTCAAAAGACACACTTTATATAAAGACACTAATATATGGAGAAATATAAGGAAGAAGTAGGGAAGGAATTTATAAGTTTGAGTCTTAAAAATAGAAACATTTAAAAATATTTGCCATATGCTAAATGTGCTAATTCCTATACATGGGTTATCATATTTTACTCTCACAAGCACAACACAAATTAGGTTCTATTATTATCCTCATTTTACAGATGAGGAAAATGAGTCAGAGAAAGAGATTAACTTCCCCAAGGTTATATAGCTAACAGTAGGTAGAGTCAATATTCAAACCCAGGTAGGCAGTCCTTGGAGCCTGTATTGTTAATCAATATGATACTCAATATGCATATTTATTTTATTTCAGGAATATCTACTGAGTGAAAATTGCTATGCTAACTCCTAAAGAGGGGAGATATAAGACACAACAATTAATAAAACATGATTGGCACTTTCAAGGGACAGCATGACTAACAGCAAAAATTGTTGCAGAAAAGCAAAGGAGCAAAAGGATAGGGAGGAAAGATCACGAGAACGTGTGATCCAGAGATCTAAGGACTGAATTTTATAGTGATGCTAAAGAAAGTAAGATTGGGTTACTATAATAATTAATAAAGCAAAAGATATGCCCATTTGGGGGGTTAAATTCATTTTTTTAGGAATCTCTACACCCAACATGGGGCTTGAACCCACAACCCTGAGATCAAGAGTTGCATGCTCTTCTGAGCCAGCCAGGCGCCCCTATACGCCCATTTTTAATAAAATCTGTTAAAAAACTTCAGGCATAATCCATTTAAATGCTAAACTAAAAGCCTCTACAGTAGCATTTAACTAAATCATGTTAGGACTGCATCCAAAATTTAAAAAAATAAGTATAGTTATATCCCTTTAAAAAGAGGGATTTCTAGAAAGGCAATTAAAGCATATAAAAAATCCAACATTACTTCTAATTAGCTTAATAAACCTTTGGATGGGGAACCAGACTTATTGTATGCCTTTGGGCAAATTATATAATCTCAGAGTTCATAACTATTCCCTTTATGTAAAATCTAGTCTCTAAACCAATTACATCAAACTCAAATTCAGTTCTAGAATGTAAATTATAAATCACCTCTGGTTAGAATAATTGGTAAATAAGAGACAAACAGGGAGACTCAGAGAAGAAAATGCAGGTAAAGCAATAAATTTTTAGGGCTTTTGTAATGAAATCAAACATACGGAACATAAGGCATTGGAACTGCCAAAGGACTGTAGTCCTTAACACTGTGTACCATGCTTTCTTCAGAGTTCAGCTGGAATGGACCATTCATTCACCTGGAATCAATCATCCATTTGATTTCCTTCACTTCTGAGTACTTCACCTGTCTCTTCATGGACCCATGTTGCCTTGCCACCTCCAGCTGTTGTGCATGCCCCACAGCTCTTTCTTTGGCTGCCTTCTAACCCTTTACTTGAATGATCTAGCCAATGCCCATAGCTAAATTAATCAACTAAATGTAGATGCCTCACAAAATCTATATATCTTGCCCACCCTACTCTCAAGTGCCAAATTTGAATAACAAACTATCTCTATATACATGTCCCAAGACATCCCAATTAACATTTCTCTCTCACAATTAATGACACTACCATCCATCCATCTACTTGGAAGTTACTTATACTCATTCTTCCTCAGTTTCCTCCTACAATCAGTCATTAAATCCCTTCCATCCTTTCCTAAACATAGGGCCTCAAAACGGACCTTTGTCTTCTCTCCTTTGAAAACTAATACCTTCCTTCCTTGGATTCCTGCCTCCAACCAAAATACCCTCCAATCCATCCTCCTTACTTTCCATGAGTAATCCTTGATTTTCAAGTTAGGGATTTAAAATTATCATTGTCATTTTTTTAACTTTTTAATTCATTATCATGGGTTTTTACTTATTTTTAATGTTTATTAATTTTTGAGAGAGTGTGTGTGTGCACGTGTGCACAAGCAGGGGAGGGGCAGAGAGAGAGGGCGACAGAGGATCAGAAGCAGGCTCTGTGCTGACACCAAACATCGAGATCATGACCTTGAGCCTAAGTCAGACACTTTACCAACTAAGCCACCCAGGTGCACCTCATTGTCATTGTTTTAAAATTGAATTTCACTGTAATCAGAGAACATGAAGTGTAATTCCAAATTCTTTGAAGTTTATTGATTCCTACTCCATAAAACAGTGTGTAGTCAATTTTTCATAATGTTCCATATTTGTCTGAAAAATATATATCCTCTCGTTGTTCTATATTGATCTAATAAGTTGACTTTTTTTTAAGTTTATTTATTTATTTGAGAGACAGAATGTGTGAGCAGGGGAGGGGCCGGGAGAGAGGGGGAGAGAATCCCAAGCAGGCTCCATGCTCTCAGCGCAGAGCCCAACAGGGGGCTCAAACTCACAAACCTTGAAGTCATGACCTGAGCCAAAACCAAGAGTCGCATGCTTAACAGACTGAGCCACCCAGGCACCACAATGAGTTAACCTTCCTAATGTAGTTGTTTAAATCAAATTTTATAACTTTACTGATATGTATACACATATAATTTATCTTTTGCTGGACCATTTGAAAGTAAGCTGAAAACAGTATGACATTTCTCCTTTAAATATTTCATTACATAGCTCCCAAGAACAAGTACATTTCTTACACATTCATAATCCCCACCTAAGGATTTAACATTGATAAAATAATATTATCAATAAATTGCCTATAAAAATTCCCCTAACTGTCCCCCAAATACCCTTTATAGATGATTATTTACTTCAATCCAGGATCTAAACAAGGATCATATATATCTCTTAGATCTATTTAAACCTAGAAATTCCCTGTGAATATGGTAGCCACCAGCATATAACTACTGAGTCTTAAAATGTGGCGATTCTGAATTAAGATATACTATATGTATAAATACAGTCTGAATTTCTAAAATTTACTACAAAAATGTAATATTTCAAATTCAAATGTTATATTAATTAAATACTTAAGTAATATCTTCCTATATTGAACTAAATAAAAATATGTCATTGAAATTAATATCACCTGTTTTTCTTTATCTTTTTCCATGTGGCCACCAAAAAATTTTAAATTGCATCTGTGGTTTGCAATGCTTTTCAACGGGACAGTACTGACCTAAAACATTCCTCCTATTCTTTTTTCATCTTGAAGGCAATCTGAATTCTTCCCATTGTTTCTTCATGACTAGATTAAGCATTTTTGACTGGAAGAGTACAGAAGTATATGGTGTCCTTCCTACACATCCTATTAAATCTCATCAAAAGGTGTTGCTAAATTTGGGCATTTGATTTGGGTGGCAACTGTCAAATATTTCTATTATGAATGTACATTTTCCCCTTGTAATTAATAAATAATTTCTGGCTGATACTTTGGCTGTTCTAAAATTCTAATTCAGGTGGCTAAAAGCAACCAATCTTAGTTAAGCTAGACCAGTGGAATTTAGTAGGAACCTAGTTTTCTGGAACTTAGAGTTTTAATAATTCAAGTATTGGATACTATAAAAGGTAATGTGTTCCCCATCACAGGTATTTCCTGGCAGAGACTGGACAGGGACTTTCCAGAAAACATTAATTAAGGAACTTTGTATCATGAAAATAGTTGGGCTAGAAGAATGTTAATGTATCTTCAATGCAGAGATTTAATGATACTAAGAAAGTGCTTCACACAGGTTAAATCCAGATCCTTTTCATTCAAAAAATGAGATTTTAGGTTTTGTATACTGAGTAATTATAAAATGCTTTTCTTTTTCTTTTCTTTTCTTTTATTTTATTTTATTTTATTTTATTTTAAATATATGAAATTTATTGTTAAATTGGTTTCCATACAACACCCAGTGCTCATCCCAAAAGATGCCCTCTTCAATACCCATCACCCACCCTCCCTTCCCTCCCACCCCCCATCGGCTCTCAGTTTGTTCCCATATAAAATGCTTTTCTCACCTTTCTCTCTTTTTAAGACCCACTGTTTAAATTATATTCAATCTCATATGAATTAGAATAAAATTTAAAACTTAATGTTGCAAATTTAAAGACAGATTCATTAGTCAAGAATGACAGATTGCAATTTACTGACATTTCACATTCTAGTGTGTGGGCTGGGTGGATGTCATATGATTTTCTACTGTTGGAATTTCTAGCACATGTGTGTTATATAGAATGCCAATTCCTCCCTAGATTGTGAACTCTTTCATGGTCTCTTGAGGACAGGGATTGTGTTTTTATCCAACATCCACTTATTCAATCATTAATTCAACAAATATTTACCAAATGCCTCTAATGTGACAGGCAGTCTGCTAGGCACTGGGGATGCAAGACATAATGTGGGGATTATGAAGGTTATATCCTAGGGAATTCAATAACTAAATAATTAATTACACAAATAATTGAGTACTTCCAATTGCAGTGCTAAAAAAATCTATTTCCATTATCTCATACATTTAAGACAAGGAATGAAATATATCCTTTCGCTTTTATAATTAGGAGCCTATTCATGGAGAGTTAAAGGCAAAGATAGAAGCAGAAGCAAGATTTCACTGCTATGAAGGAATAAACTCATTGGAAATAATAAATGTAGACTCTCTTTTTAAAAAGTGTGGTTTGAAGAGGAGGAGAGAGATGAAATGACCATCATGGGGACATAAGTTTGAGAAAGAATGTTTTGGTGTCGATATATTTTTAAGATGAGGAGATTTTAGGATGCTTATAATATTGTAAGAAAGGAAAAGGTGGAGACATAAAATAAAGAAATAATCTGTAATAGACAAGGTAGGTTCCTGGCAAGAAGGGATAGAATTTACCCATAATCTAGAGAAAATAGATATATTTTCTTTTCAAGAAGGTAGATAAGGTTTTAGGTAGCTATGAATAAGTTTCTAAAGAGTTCACTATCAAGAACTGTATTTTCTCCATGAAGTAGGAAGTGAGATCATTTACTGGGAGAAGGGTGTAGAAGTTTGATAAGGATCTTCAGGAGAGTGGCAAAGATTTGAAATAAACAGTAAGTGTGGTGGGTAAACAAACTGACCAAGTTTAAATAAAAGGTTTTAACTCTGATTACCTCATAACGCAGTCATCATCACAGCTATCACTTCAAAACAAAACAGAACAAAACCTTCTCTTTGCTTTATAGGAAAATGATTAAACTGGCTGTCTACACATAGTTTGCACTTCCTCATCCCCACTTCCGATCCACTCCCAGTAAAGGTTGCTCAGACACCATATCAAGGGCACAATGACTTCCATGCTATCACTCCCACTGGAAAAATCTCTGTCTGCTTTTTCCTGGGCTTTCAGCAGTACACAATGGTTAACAGTAACCCTCCTGTGAAGGGATTACATGACACTTTCTTCTGGTGTTGCTCCTAGGAAAACCAGGCTGCTCATCTTCAATATCTTTTGCTGACTCATCCTCTTTTATCAACACTCTAAAGGGTTGAGCCTCTATCACAAGCCCTTTTGTATTAATTTCACTTGTTCCTTAGGAAACTTCATCCAGGTCCTTGGACAAATTATGTCCATATACCAATGACTCTAAAACTTTATTGTCTATACCACATCTGTCCTCAAAATTTCTCTCGTGTATACAGCTGTCTTACATGTGAACTTGCATGTTAATAACTATCTCAAATATATTTAACAGAACTCTTGATTTTCTCTCCCAAACTGTTCTTTCTTGTATTTCTCATGTCTGTAAATGATATTATCATACAGCCACCCATTCAAATCAGAATCTCATTAACTATCACTAAGATATATCTCTAATTTGGCCATTTCTCTCCAATTTCACTAATACTACAACAATTGCCAGTATAATACTGCATAGAAAACCAAACCAAAAATCAGTGGATTACAAGTTGAGATTTTTGTTGCTCACAACTCTTCAGCTTGGCCAGAGCAGCTCTGAGTCAGCTGGCTTAGATGGGCCAGGCTGGAGAGTTCAGCTACCTGGGGCACGGTTTTTCATGGCAGATTGTGGAGTATAAGAAGCAAGTTAAACCACCAATACATTTAAAGCTATTGCTTGCATCATGTCTTCTTATCTTCTATTGACCAAAGCAAGCACAGGGCCAGTCTCACAATCAGTGGGTCAGGGAAACGTACTCCAATCCAAGGTGGCAGAGGAAGAGAGTGAATATGTGTTGAACAACATTAGGAGTGAAAAATAGCTTTCTGGTTAGTCTATTTCCCTCTAGCCTCTATTACTTCATTTTACACACAGAGGTCAACATATCTGGTTAAGATGGAATTCTGATCATAACATTTGCCTTAAAACCATTCAATCACTTTCCACCACTCTTAAAACAAAAATCAGCTTCTTGCCATTACTTACAGGGCCATACATCATCTGATTCCTGGTCATCTCTCTCACAGGATTTCATATCACTATCCTTATTTTCTCTGCCATTACTCTACATCCACAATGGTTTCCTTCCTTTCAGAACCTTCAATGAGTCAATTCTTGTCCCCTCTCAAGGCTTTTCCACAGCCTGGATTTCTCTTCATATTGCTGCCAGTGATGTGTTGCAGCTGGTTTATACAGCTTTCAATGGCCGGTTGTTAAATTTTTAGAAATTTTTGCAATCCAGATGTTAAACCATTGGTAGCCTGAAATTAGCCACAGTGGGATATTTACACCATGAAAGTCAAGACATGTTATATCAGGCTTTTTTTTTTTCTTTTTCCAGAGTGCTAGTTTACCAGCACACCACTGGTCCTCCTCTCCGTGACATCTCACATCAAATATGAGTTCCTCAGAGATGCCTTCAAGACATTTGCATCTAAATATATCCCCACAGTCTATTACATCACTCTATTTCCTTCATTGTGATCTTTGTGTTTTGTGATTATCTTCTCTATTCATATGCTTTTTGTCAATCCTATCCCAGCAGAATGTAAGCTCGATTTCACAACTATATCATCAGTGTCAAGAACAGTGGCTGACATATAATAGATGTTTAAGGGGCGCCTGGGTGGCGCAGTCGGTTAAGCGTCCGACTTCAGCCAGGTCACGATCTCGCGGTCCGTGAGTTCGAGCCCCGCGTCAGGCTCTGGGCTGATGGCTCAGAGCCTGGAGCCTGTTTCCGATTCTGTGTCTCCCTCTCTCTCTGCCCCTCCCCCGTTCATGCTCTGTCTCTCTCTGTCCCAAAAATAAATAAAAAACGTTGAAAAAAATTTTTTTAAAAAAGATGTTTAATAAAGAATGAATGAATGAATTTTTTCTAGCATGTTATTAGCTATTTATGAATTGAGATTTTTTAATTCCCTTTCTAACTCATGCATAGCATTATAAATCAGAAGCACAGTAAATGTTACTTGTATAAATGAAATAATTTATTAATGCATTTACCAGGTACAGATATAATGAATTTTAGTCAGAAAGGGGATATGCTAGACAAGTTGTCTGAATACTTCAGATTTTACTATATATTTTTGTACTCCATTCTCATGTAGGTATTTTTGTCCACAATATGATATCATCCAACTAACAAATGGTAATTGACTACCTCCTTCAGCCATGTGCCAGAGACCATGGAGGTTATAAGAAAATGGGAAAACACCATCACCACTTTCCAAAAGTTTGTATTCTATTAATCACACAGTAAAGACAATCATTCATTCATTTGTTGAACAAATCCCTCAAGTGCCTAGCCTAGCATGTATTAGGTACTCAATAAATGCTGAATGAATAAGCAAAACCCTGCCAGGAACCAAGAGCAGACTGAATTAAATAAAAGAGAATATAAAGTTCTCTGTGATGTCAGAAGAAGAATACTGGAAATTAATACATATTTTGTCAGTACAATTTAACTATACTATGAGACCTCAGTGTGTGAAACAATAATACAAAATGTACTAAAATAACAAATATATAACTATTTTCAGAAATCTAAAAATATAATGTAATAGTAATGAAAAAGAAGACAAAGATTATACAACTCCAATCTCCTATAAAGTTTAAGACAATTTACTCAAGTATAATCAATTCAATATCTACCAGGTACAAATTATTATGTTAACTGATATCCTATTTTAGGAATCTGAATCTCATCCTCAAGGGGGTATACTGCATTATTTATTAGGGATCACACAGAAAAATGATTAAGAGGACAGAGAGACTTGAGGGGGTATAAATTTGAACTTTATCACCAGTGTGACCCTCAGGAAGTTTCATCATATCTCTGAGTTCATCTTCCTCACTTGTAAAATGTGTATGATGATAATAGGTTACCATGAGGATTGGATGAGTAATACATACAAAGGACTTAGCACAACAACATCTGGTACATAGCCAATGCTCAATACAATTCGTGGTGGTGATGCTTAAAGTAACATGTTATTGATTATAGTCCATACAGGATATGAAGCAGACATGTGACATGTTATAAAGTGAAAGCTATATGTGCTATAATGTGCTAACAAAATACTATATCAAGTATGTAAACTTTTAGTAATAGCACAACGTATTGAAAACAAAACACAAAGTCGTATTATGCTAAGTAAATATTCCTATGCCTAAAACTTTTCTATCAAGCATTCATTTCTCTCTTATCTAGTCATAAAATACAGCAGTACTCATTAAGCCTTTAGCAAATTAGGTAGCATACACTCTTCCCCCAAAGCAAAATAATGCCAGATATCCCCTACTGAAATAGCTGAATCTCTACCAAGTAAATATCATAGCTAAAGGCTTAACAAAATTGCCCGGAAGAAATGTATTTATATTGATCTTCTTAGGCCACCTTCTCCTACAAAAAATAAAACTAAAAAACCAAACAACAATAAGAACCAAAGATGTGGGTACAGTTACATGACTCTTACAAATCTGAACCTTCGCTCGGCCTTACCGGGCTCTGGTCCACTTGATGGAAAAATACTGGTGCATATCCCCAGTCAGCCAATCTTGATCTTTCCCTTACACAAAATTAAAACAGGTGGCAGGAGATAATTCTCTATGAATATTTTTACTTTTGTGCACTGTCAGGGCTTTCTGGGCAACAAATTCTGGCACCTGGGTTAAAGGATGCCTGAATGGCAAACAAGCCAAGTAAGTTAAAGGTAGAGACTCAAAAGAGATTTAGAGGCACCTCCCCTGGAGACATTTATTTACATTCCAAAGACTAATAAACAGAGAGACCTTCACTTCACCTCCTTCTATCATTTATAAAGCACTTGTGAGCTTTCTTGCACTCACTCTCGCTCTTTCTCCCTCTCTCTCCCTTTCCCTTTCTCTCTCTCTCTCTCTCTCTCTCTCTCTCTCTCTCTCTCTCTGCCTCCCTCCTCTCCCCTCTCCCTTCTCTGCTGTCTCTCTCTGCAGGGAAGAAAGGGCAATTGTGCCAAATGCCCCCAAATAAACTCTAAAATTCATAATTGCAGAGTTCCTCTTCGTGGTACTAACTCCACTGTATATGAGGCACAGGGAAACTGAGGTAAGATGTTCTTCTGAGTAATTAAGTCTATCTCTGATACAGAAATCTCATGTTTCTTATCAAGATAGGTAGATGTGGACGGACGGATGGATGGATGGATGGATGGATGGATGGATAGACGGACATAGATAGCCAGATTGCTAGCTAGCTAGCTAGCTAAAGATATAAAACTTAACATAAGCAGGGTGGATGTACTCCTTTCCCTCACAGATGAGCCACATTGAGGGAAGTTAAGGAACTGACTTCCAGATGTGTGAGTGTTCTACCTAGCTCTGTCAGGTCACCACCCTTTATACCTGTTCCCCATGCTCCCTCCTCACCATGCAAGGAAGTCCATCTTTGGGTTATGACTCCAAAAACCTTAGCACTATTCTCTTTTAGCTTATAGCTGGGCATCTACTAAACTCTCTAGTTCTAAACCATTCCATTGCAATATCTCTCAAGAGTTTTTGAAAACAACTTGCTACAAACACTCATTCCCTCAGGAAATGCATCATACCAGAGAGTATGAGATACTTAAAGTGAGCAGTGTGGGCATATGGATTAGCAGACTGAGCTGGCTGGTCCACTGCTGGCCTTGGGTAAGACACTTAGCCTCTCTAAGCTTCAGTTTCATCATTCTTAAAATTAGGGAATGATACTTCTGAGTGTTATAAATTAGACTCTAATGTGTTCAGTAAGTTGTCCACTATCTGCATATAAAGCACTGCCTGTATAGGCGCTCAGAATAGGGAACTGTTGCTGCTTATTATTGATGTGTGTATTGTCTCTTTTGCTTTTCATAAAGACAAAACATAAATTCCTCAGCACTTGCTTTACCTAGCAGGACTCTTGTATTACTAAGGCCATCACCAGAGGGACCCAAGGACCTCATCTTTCTTTCCCATTGTGTCTAATCTAAAGAATACAGGAGACTTGCTAATAACCCCAAATCCCTCTGAACATGCTTCCTAAAAGTGAGGCATAAAAATACACAAACTGAGTCTCAGAAGCAAGTAAATACATCACACTCTAGCACAGGCCCTGAATTCGATCTTGAGAACTCAAAGATCTTATTTGACCCTACCTAGAATACTGTCTGCAGAAACCTGGGAAGATAGCAGTCATCAGGAGTAGGTGACAGATATAAAGACAAATCAATGTAAAGCTAATTAAATTCACATGTTAGGGAACAAAATACAAGCATTCATGGAGAAACCTAAAATACCACAGCCCTTAATCATAACTATTTAGTAACCTTGACATGGCAAGGAGGGTATTCATTTATAATCTTATCCCTCACAGCAGATATTCCTGGGGTGAGAAGGGTGTAATTACTAGGGCAGGACTGCTAAACATAGAAGGTGGTAGCTTTAGGCATTAGGGAGTGTTTGCAAATGGAGATTGCTTTATTTATTAATTTCTGAAGCATAAATCATGCTGCATCTTGCAATGGTGTTGTCATTTCTCTTGCATGCACACACTGAATTACTGAGCAGTGCTATGCAATGTGTCTCACACACGCTGGCACTTCCATTTCATACTTCACAGTTTTAGTGTCACTTTGAGGTTTGAAATGTTTCACAGTTATTTGCTATATGTGGGTGCCAAAAAAAAAAAAAAAGTCAGCCTATATCACTGAAAAAGATACCGCAAGAATAGAAAATGGTTAGAGTCATATGGGAATGTTTGTCCCATTAACATTCAGAACTTTATCAAGAATCAATTTACTTTTTATCAAAATCTAATTTATGCTTTACAGATGCATGGGGGCATACAATTATTTTGCTCACCGCATACACTTCTCACAAAGTTAAATATAAACTTTTATTGATATAGATAAGATTCTATAATTAGGAGGAAATTGAAAACACCATACATATTTTCTAGCCTACAACTTGCCCATATGCTCTAACATAACAAACCCCAAATCCTCAATCCAGTCACCTGATCTAATCCAGTGTAAATATTGAGCGAATTTCTATGTATATATCTTGACACATGTTTCAGTTTAATGTGCTGAAGTCAATCTATTTAAATAAAGATAGAATGGCTTATATCTGCCATAAATATAAATGTGTTAAGACAGATCATACACTGAACAATATATGGATCGACATCGACAAATAATGACAGGCGTTTTACTATCAATTCTTGTAAAGCGCTACCACACCTGATGACGTCCTATTTCTGCCTATATGCTTTTACTGATGACTCCCTTACTTTTACACGCACCCCCAGTATTCTGGCATATGACCACCCACATACCACATGTATATTTTTATTAACATAACCTGTCTAGTTGTCAGCCACAAAACTGAATAAACAAATAAATAAATAAATAAATAATAAACATGTTAAGACACAAACAAAAAAGGAAGCTTTTCACACGAGAAGTGTCTAGAATAAGCACTTGGCAGAAATCAAGCACTAAGTAAAGATGTGTCCTCTTCCTCTCCTTGTCTTTCTAACTGCACAAGATGTCTCCTCAAGCTTAAATGTCTGGTTTGTTTCATTACAAATAGATTCCGAGAGCCTGGTAAGCATGAGAAGAAAGCAAAAAGAGAAGTAAGCAAATACAGATGGAAACTCAAGTAGTGACATGTTTGGGTATGCTCTGAATACTGTTTAAGAGATTTTTTTCCCCTCCTAGGAAGAGGAGTTTAGGCCTATCTGAAAGATTATAATTAATTGCTAGAATGTAGGAGAGTAACTTTTCCATATAGCCCTTAACAGAGAAACAGATGATGTCAGAGAAAATAATACTGACTTGTTGCCAGCACTACAAAGAGTCCAAAGGGCTATTCTAGTTGCAAATATTCCAACAAGAATCCAGGGTAATCCTGAAACTGGGTATTCGGAGATAAGACCAAGTTCCACAAAATGGACAACGGGAGCAAGAAAAGCTCGTTACCACAGAATGCTAGCATCGGTCTGCTTTGTGTTCCCAACTTAAACTCTACCTTGGCAACGCCACACTAAAAATGCAAAACTGTCTGTATTTGCTATATTTTATATTTGCAACTTTCTCTCTAAATGTATGTACAATTAAATGAATAGCAGCAACAACAAAACTTAAAACATACAACTTCGTTATCATAGAATAAAAGTGGCTACTAGAAAGCAATAATATTACACTATTTAAAAGGTTTTGATTCCACTTGGTTACCTCTGTTAGCTACGTATAATGGATATTCTGACCCAGGATTTACCATTGCCCCAAAGTACTGACATTGTACCAAACTGCCTCAGGAAATTAACAAAAGAGGTCTCACAATAAATCAATTGCAACTCATGTTAAAATTAACACTTCCTAGTGGCATGTTTAGAAATAGGTGGGGAGAAGAGGTGGAAGAAATGGATCAGAAAATACCTGCAGAACTTTTTAAGTATCACAAATTCCTTAAAAAGATAGGCAAGTATTGGTTTAGACAATAGGCCAAGGCCTCGACTGTGGTTTCTAAAGAGACTGACCGGGCCTTCAGTCAATCATGTTTTTGCTTTACACTTTATTTAGTTATAAACGTGTTGTCTTGTGTCAAACTTTCTGTCAGATGCTGTGGTGTTAACAAAAGTGACAAAATATGTGGTCTGAGTGATCATCAGAATTAGAGAACACCTTATACAGAATAAGAAATAATTTTATTTAGAAAGTAATAATTCAGAGTTTACTTGAGAATGTCAAGGGAAAAATGATTACCATTAAAGGGAAAGTCAGGCTAATGGTTAACTATTGAGTAGCTGAAGCAGTTCTGATTAAAATGTTAGAATATGAGGGGCGCCAGGGTGGCTCAGTCATTTGAGCATCCAACTCGATATCGGTTCAGGTCATGGTCTCGTGGTCGTGGGATTTAGCCTCGGGTTGGGATAGAGCCCTGTGTTGGGACTGTGGGACTGAGCCCCATGTCAGGCTCCACACTCAGTGTGGGGGATTCTCTCTCTCCCTCTCTCTGCCCCTCCCCCATTCGTACGTACATACGTTCTCTCTCAAAATAAAATAAATATTTAAAATGTTAGCATATGAGAGAATTAATTCATAAGATCCTAACATTCTCTAGAACCCTTTCTCTATTTCACACCACCACACGCTACTTCATAAGCTGAGAGTGTCTTTCTCATGTATAAGCACAAGACAGACATATTCCCAAATGCATGGTATTTGTGAAGAATGTGCAAAGCTGGAGAAGTCTCCAGTCTTCCAGTCTTTTTCGCACTCTACTATCAGTACAAAAACATTTTATCAGGGGTTCCAATATATGTATAGTTGTTTATCTATAAATTACGCTGGCATTCTGCTTTATTAACTGTGTACATTATAAAACAAAAAATAGACATTTTAATCAGAAGATACAGAAAAATATCAACAGAAACTTCTTACACAACCAGGTATCACATTGCTCAACCCTTGGAATAAGCATTCCCTATTATAATATCAATGGATCAGAGTACGGGGTTGGCAAACCACAGCCAGGGGCAAATTCAGCTCATTATCTATTTCTGTAAATAAACTTTTATTGGAACACAGGCACAATCACCTGTTTACCTACTATCTATGGCCACTTTCGTGTTACAAAAGCAGAGTTGAGTAATTGCGACAGGCAACACATGGGCCACCAAGCCAAATATTTTTACTATTATCTGACCTTTTACAAAAACAGTTTGCCCTGCCCCCCTGCCCCATCAGGATTAATTTTGAAGTATCTAAGGATGGAGAGTTCTACAGATACAGCAATAAGACGGAGCATCTGAAATGGAGAAAAAGAAAAAGGCAGAAGTGATGAATCGGCTAGGGAGGGCAACCAAGTTGCAACACAGACAAACGAGAAGAATTCTCTACCAGAATAAAACTGACCGCAGCATCAGAGAGTATGAACGCAGAACTTAAATACTGGTGAAAACAAAACACAAATCAAAGGTATAGAGGAACAGTTTATTTTTTAAAACTGGTATTTCTTACAATACCCCCACGAAGGTAGGTAACTTCTATCTCAGCACAACTCTGGTTGGCATACCTTTTATATCTACGTCAGCACTTGCCACAAACTTCAGATTAGGGCCCACAAAATATTTAGGATATCAATGGTTAAAAAGTTTGGTTTAACATGAAGAACGAATAGCACAAATTCCAATTCAAATCTCTCTCACACACACACGCACACACATAATTCTAGTCCTCGCATCCTCTAGCAAGTATCATAATATTCCCTTAGCTGTGACAGGGGGTTCTCTTAAATATGCTACTAAAGATAATTGTTGGAATATGGAGAGTGAAGGCATTCATGTCCCCCATAATATCCTTCCTTTATGAAGCTTTCTTAAAGTCAATGCCAAAGATCCTAGCATTTATTTATTCTGCAATAGTAGTTTTGACTTTCCCAACTAGAGAGGACAGAAATGACAAAATAAAGATACCTGCTGTGTTTTAGTATGCCACATGTGCCTTAGAATGGGCCTGTGGTAATACACCCAATAAATAATTATTGATTGATTCCTGAGAGGTTATCTGCAAACTGTGTTGTTCCATCTCATCGCTTTTATTATAAAACTGAATACTCTTTTTAAAAAAATGTTTCAGGATGAAGTGGAAAGAGCACTGGACTAAGTGTCTTAGAAATTTAGTTCTAGTCACAGTTGGTGTGACAAACTAGCTTTGTCACACACTGACTTGAGCAAGTCACTTTATCGCTTTTGTTTCTCTCTCAGCATAATGATGGGTTAGAGCAGCTGACAACTAATACCTTAATATTTAGCTCTAAAAACCCTGTGAAAAGATCACATTTAAAGATACAGCAAATCATTTTAAACCATGTTATTCAGGTCAGGTGTTATAAAATGGCAGCTGGAGAGCTGAATCCAGACGCAGATTTGGCCGGGATCGAGGGGCGTGGGGAGAGGTTTCAATGTTCAAGGTATTGAATCAGAGTGTATCTGGATGGGTGTGCTTTCTCTAGCTTGCCATAGACACTATTCCTCCCATTGATCACACTGGCTATTTTATAGTTACCTGCTGATCTCAGAAGGACATTTAAGTTTGTACCCCATGACTTAAAGCAATTATAATTCTGTTGTTATTTCAATACCTAGGATGATGAAAAACAGAAGTACTATTGTTACCGGACAGAACTTTAGAACACATAATGAGAAGGTACTAAGCTTCTCCCAATATCCTTGAGTTCTTCTTCGTTCAGAAGGCAATGTAGAGCGTAGTGACAAAAAACTCTGAATTTTAGATACAAAAAAATCTTGGTTTCGGCTCTTCTGTTTACCACTAATAAGACCTTTGACCTTGGGTGGCAATTCGTTGGGGCTCTCTGGACCTCTGCTTTCTTACTGGTAAAATGGAGGTGGGGTGGTTAGACTAAATTGTGTCTGATGTACATTTTATCTCTGCAATTCTGCAATTCTATGAACAGTCAATTTCATTGTTTTGACCTTATTTCCTAGAACTTTGAGGAAGCTACAGGCCTTTAGAAATAAACAGATTTATCTAAGCTAAAAGGAGGAAAAGACGCAGGAACACTCTAGTCTGATAAAATCAAAATGCAGCAATAGATGAAAAGGAGGAGTCATTTCCTGCAATGCACACAGCAGTAAATAAAATAATGGAGAAGCCCTCACTAAAACACACAGCCAACAAAGCCTAAAAATTCTTTAGCACTAATACAAAAACAGGTCAATGGTAATAACATTAGACTATGAATTAAAAATACTGCATTGTAGTCCCTGCTGTGCTACTTATTTGTGACTTTAGCTTCTTATTTAAACACATTGAGCCTCAAATTCCTTATTTGCCAAAAGGAGGGAACGATAGTGTTTTGAAACTACAAATACATGTGCATAGAATTTATACAAGTTACAATAGACACATATTGTTGGTAAGATAATCGTCTAGAGTTCCTAAGGGCTAGAAGAGGCAATCTGCCATGGGTCCTAAACACACTGAAAATCATACTGGGTGACAAGAATGCCAGGTTCTGGCTGTTCTTTGCTCTTTACTCAGACTGTTTCTCAGGGTTGTGTTTGCAGCCAGCCAACCTTGAGGAGTGAGGTAATGCCTCTCCCAAGACAGACAGCATGCTTCCTCTAAAAGCCATAGATTCCCTCAAGCTCACATCTCTCAGCTGTAACCCAAACCCACCATGGGAATGGCAGCCCTGCATGTGGCTCCCATGGGACTTGAGGGGAAGGGGAAGGGGAAGGGACGTGGACATGAAGCTCAGCTTGCATGCTCTAATTTGAGTAATGAAGTCCTTATCTCTCTCTGACAGGTCCTGATTCTGTCTTCTGCCTATACCCATGAAACCGTATCAGGCTAACTTTTTAGCTTGTAATTAGGGAGAAATCCCAGACCTTTCAGAGACCTTATGAAAATGCTTGAAAATCCATGATTGCTGTATGAACACAAATTAGAATATTTCATATACATTTCATTTCCTTTTCTTAATAGAAATCTAAGGTAAGTTTATTGTCTACTCTTATGAATAAAGAGTTCTATATTTTAATCTACAACCAGGAAGAGAATTTGTGTGGCGTTTGTGATCTTCCTTATTCCTTATCTCACAAATTGTCCTCTGTTAGGTAATTTACTACACTACCATCAACATCCCATCCCGCCAACCACTCAACATTATTGATGACAAATGCCAGCACCTCACCTCTTTCTTCTTTCCTTGGTCAGAATTTTCCTGCCCTCAAAAGCTAAGATCTTTTAGCCTGACTACCAAGGTCCTGATCCGAGCTAATCCCAGATCTGCCACGCTAATTACAAAGCAAGTTATTGTAATGGTATCCAGCACCAAGACCCAAAATATATCCTTTTTGTGGAAACTTTACAAATGATATTTCTGTGCCTTAATTGCACTTGAAATTGTTACAGAAAAAAAATAGGTATAGCTGAAAAGACCGTAAAATTGCTTAGGATTGTAGACAGGAACTTGGAGATTTAAGTGCCACCTCTACTATATTTTGTCAGAATATAAATATAATTGCAGGTGCTCAGAAAAAAAAAAAAAGACAAGTATACCAATAAAAATCTTACATGCTGAACGCCAGGAAAGCAATAACACTTCTATTATAAGCCATTTTATGTGATAATTGCCTTTTGAGAAATAGGGATAGGGATATTATCACTAACAAAAAGGCTTTAAGGAAATGCAAATTCCTGATTAGGATCATTTTCAAGTGAAGTAAACAGCCATTTGTAAACGATGATTTCTTTCTCTGTTTTCTCACCAGCTCTTAGCTTTCCTCACATTTTATACCATCACTTGTTTTAGGTAAAATATTTCAAACACCTTGACATACTTTCTCACCTTGCATTAGGAGTCCTATTTTTCCTGTGCCTAAAACTAAGTGTATGTGAACGGACAGAGGATGTTCGCCAAACCACGATATGCTGTTTGTCCTCAAATGGATTTGGCAGTCTTCTTGTTGTTTATCTACACAGACTTGCCAATGGCATTAAACCACCAGACAGAACAGGAATCTGACTCATCTGCGGCGAATCACAAGGCTCGAGGCTGTAAAGCTGACCAGTTTTGTGACTGGTTGCAGACACAGAAACCAAGGTGAAACAGAGGATGGAACCTGGCCCCACTCCTAATTAAGACACTTCTGCTAAAACCCTATTTCCCAGTACACTTGATGCCAACAACATTTGTCACAGTTGCTCCCTGGCAGTTTATTAAGTAGTTAACGTTTTATTAAGTCTTGAAAACCACATGATACACGAAATTCTAAAACTTAGACGATACACTTGGGCACCAACATAGCTTGGCACCAACATAGCTCGAACACATTTACGTAAAACTAGAACATTAGTTTTCAAATAAACGCCAGGTAAATGGATCATACTAAGCTTTAGATGCCCTACCCAGTGTAATGTTTGAATGTGATCTGTTGACTGAGGAGGAGAGGGAACACAGACAACCCACTCAGATTTCCAGGAAAATTTTCTTTTTGCAAAAACGCTTTGTAACTGCTTTGTAATAAGACAGCCATCGGCTCTTTTGTATCAGCATGTACGTTCTTTTCTTATGTTAGTCTTTCAATGAGCCTTTAATAATGTACCTGGTATTTTATAGTTTATATTTTCGCATAGAAATCTTATTTGGTCCTCACAGCAATCTAGTCAGCAGGTATTTTTATCATTGTCATCTAACAAAATAGGAAACTGAGCATGCAATCAATGTGTTAAATAATTTCACCGAGATCATGTAGGAAGAGAACGAGACCTTGAGTTTTTTGTTTTCTTTCTGAAACTCAGATTCTTCCCCAAGCAGATGCAGATTAGACTCCCATTATCATCCACGGACAGACCATCATTCTGGACTACGTTCAGAGTATGGAAGCGCCATGGCGAAGTCTTCTTGTCCCACCCTCTCAGACCACTGAAGCTGCTCCTTTAAGCAGTGCAAATATTTCCTCATGGACAGGATGTTCATATCAGAGCTACAAACACAGTAACAAATCTAGGAAGATGTGAAATTCACTCTAGGTGTTAAGAGAATAAAATTTGGAGGCCAACCACCAAAAGAGTACAGCCTCTAGTTACAGTGACAATCAAGATTCGAAAAACATTCCTTTGTCAAGGAGGAAGAGAGACCCAAATCTGTAGATCTGGACAATTAAAATGTCTGTAGGAAACAAATGATTAGAAAAAGCGTACACCCATTTGATTTTACTGCTTATGCCATAAAACTTAAAACTTTTTTCCAAATGTAATTATGCCTATAAGTAAATGAAATCATCTGCAAAAGGCAGATTTGAGCAAACTGGGGTTTCAGCTATTGTGATTTTTTTTTCTTTAAACAAGGCAAAGGCACTATGTACAAATTAAAATCAGCCTTCATTTAAAAGCCAGGCAAAGAAATGCCTTGGGCAGTATAAACTCCATGTCTGGTGGTTCTAGCATTGGGTCCTAGAATTATAAGCATTATAGTGTCATTGCTAAGTTCTAACTACTCACATAACAATTTTACCTAAGAAACTGTCTAGGAACATCAAAAACACCTTCATAGCCATTTTGGGCAGTTCATTATTGTTGACCCAGCCAAGTAATCATGCCGTCAACTCTTTTACAGAGACAGTCAATCCTTCCCCATATTCTGGCTGCTCCTCCCACTCAAGGAATCCATCTGTGCTTTCATTGATGAATGTGGTATTGTTAGAGAGGATTTTTCTAGGTAGATTTAGAAACAGTCACCATTTTCACAATAAAAAGAAGAAAAAAAAAAAAGCAACTGCCAAAGCTCATCCCAAAGCTAATATTCTCACCTTTAAAATATCTGTGTAACATGAGCTGTCTTTTCATTTTTACTAGCAAAAATAGATTCATTTCCTAGAATTTCTTGAGTCCTCTAATACACAGCACAATATATCCATCCCTCAGATGTCATTTCTTTTTCTGGTGAAATTTCTAAAATGCATCAGGTCTCTGTGGCTTTGGTCAGACAGGAAGGTGAACCCCGCAGCAGTACTGGAATATTTTGCTCCTGATCCATACAATCAGTGCTGAATTACCTAGTGGTTTCCACTGGCATTCTTTGTCTTCATCCACAGGATGCCTCTGTAAGGACCTATTGAAAATGATGCTGCCCCTTGGGAACATCTTTGGAATAACCAGGAAAGCCTACAATTGCTACAGGACATAAATGACAATGGCATGATTTTCATTATTATCTAAGATGAATTTGGGCACTTTAAATGTCACCCATCTTCTGAAAGATCATAACTCTGCATGAAAACACAATAGCTTTCCAAAGCAACAAGGAACAGATCAGTTTAATGAGGCAAATTGAGATACAGAGAAGAAAAGTGACTCACTCAAGGTATACAAGAAATTAGGATATCTAGCACCACTTCCATGCTCCCAGAGCACTTGGGAGACCCTCATTCCTCCAAGCACCCTAAATTGCTCCTAATGCCACTGAGAAAGAGGATGCATGAGTGGAAAGAATGCAAGCTTTAGAGTCAGAAAGACCTCAGTCCTGGTTCTGCCATTTGCTATCCATGACAATAGCATGGGCACTGTCTCTCTCTGTGCCTGTTTTCTTAACTATACAATGCAACTAATGACATGCCTATCTTGCAAGACATTGGATAATGCATGGCTTAATACAGTGTCTAATAAGTAGTAGATGCTCAATATATTTCGTTTCTTAGCTCCTCTGTTCTGTCCCCCATTATTTGGCTTGCAAAAGAAGAATAGTGGAAACATTTTCAATTTCTTAACACCAAAAGCTTCTGGAGATAGAGGTTTCCAAACTTTCATCAAGAAATAAAAAAGCAAAGGTCATTTATTTACCACGCTACAACCTCATATCTCAGTCTGTTTATAAATGCCACTTAAAGGCCACACTTAGTGGTTTAGTGTAGCTGGAAACCAAGAATTTAAGTAGAAAGTGCCATCAATTTAATCACACTGAAGTACTTAAAAGCACCTATTAAATATGCAATGATAACACATTATATGTCTTCATGAATGTCTCTACAGTGACTGCATGGAACACTTCTTAGATCCAACCTAAGTATAGTCAGAGTACTCATTGGACTTCTGGAATAGTTTTTTAAAAAATAAAGTGTCTCTAAAATAATGTTTTGATTCATTAAGTGCAATGGGATCAAAACCAGATGGACTTGGCAGCAGACTTGTTCCCCTGGTTCTCAGGCTGTTTCAGAGCAGTGCCAGCTCAGAGAGGAGATGATCAATGTCACACATTCCACACTTCAGGCACTAATAGATCCTTGGCTCCAGGTTTCCCAGTGTTCAGACGGAATGCCAGAACACACGTGCTGTGACAGAATCATTTTGGAAGCATCCATGCAGACCACAGAAATGAATAACTGCTTTGGGCACTGAATAGCTCGGGCACCAGCTGTTTCACACTGGACAGTGATTAGGATCGATCTCTTTATTCTGTACAGTAACTGTCACACTTCACAAACACACACACATACACATTAGGTCTTCCTAAGGTGTAACACAGGGATCAGCACCTTGTAACAGAAGTATCTGGGGCGCCTGGGTGGCGCAGTCGGTTAAGCGTCCGACTTCAGCCAGGTCACGATCTCGCGGTCCGTGAGTTCGAGCCCCGCGTCAGGCTCTGGGCTGATGGCTCAGAGCCTGGAGCCTGTTTCCGATTCTGTGTCTCCCTCTCTCTCTTCCCCTCCCCCGTTCATGCTCTGTCTCTCTCTGTCCCAAAAATAAATAAAAAACGTTGAAAAAAAAATTAAAAAAAAAAAAAAAAGAAGTATCAACTCAATGGTAAGTGGAATTGTTTGAAAAACCACCAGGCTTGCCTAGAGCTGGTTGGTGAGTTACACATGCACTCATACTTACACCTTTCATCCCATTATCCAACAAATGTGTATGGACTACTCCTCAGGTTCTAAATGAGCCCATCTTTCTGCTTTTCAGGCACTGAGAATATAAAAGCAAACAAGAGAAATAAAATCCCTGCCCTTCCCACTAGTGGGCTTACTTTTTAAAGTGAATTACAGATCAGTTCATAGGCAAACCACTCCGATGGGAGATGTTCTTGGAGCTATCAATTGGAGGAATACCTAACACTCCTCTAAAATGATAATAACACTGTCCACTCATCTTGGAAGACTTTTGATGACTTACAGAGCCTAATTAATCAGGATCTCTGCAGTAGAAAGCTATGAAGAAAGATTTTTTATTTTAAAGTTGGTTGGTCTCGGGGAGCCTGGGTGGCTCAGTCAGTTAAGCATCCAGCTCTTGGTTTTGGCTCAGGTCATTATCCCACAGTTCATGAGTTGGAGCCCCATGTCAGGCTCTGCGCTGACAGTGCAGACCTGCTTGAGATTCTCTCTTGCCCCCTCTCTCTCTCTGCCCCTCCTGCTCTCTCTCTCTCTCTCTCAAAATAAATAAACTTTTAAAATAATAAATAAATAAATAAAATTGGTTGGTCTGAAAAGTAACTTACCCTGGTATATTCTGATACAAATTAACTAAATCAGGGTTGTAAATGGCCTCACCAGAAGAAATCAAAAGAAGTTTATAAAGATATTCACTGGCCAACGTTTGCGCATAGTCATAGTAACTAGCAAATATTAACTAGATTATAGGATTATCTTCTATTGCACTTCTGTTAAAACCGAAGATAAAATTACAATAGCAAACAAAATATGTTCCTTTAACTGCAAGAATATTTTTGCTTAATACAACAAATCCTGCTTTTCTCTATCTGATCCCCTCCCCCCATAGAAAGATGACTTCTTTGGGGTTGTCTGCCCCATGCAGTCCCCTTCTCCCAAACCACTTTCTCGTCTATTGTCTCCACTAAGAGGTTGGGCCTAAATGGCCATAATGGTACCTTACCACCATCGCTTCTGCCCTGACTGTGCCTTTGGGATCACCTAACCGAACCTAGGTCTATCATATTGCTCTCCCAGAAATAGGAGCTTTAAGAAAATGAGTTAGATGTGTAGTGTAAACCCAAAACTTCATGTGGACTTAGGCCATGAGGCAACCATGTTGGTCTGTGTGTCTGATGAAAAGGAGAAGAGACTTAACTGTGAGGAAAAACAGAGGAAACAGTCCCACTGGGAGAAACAGGAGGAGAGACCAACTGGTCCTCAACAGCCTGAGAGGGCACCTCAGTTTCTGCTAGGCTCTCAGTTCTTACGAGGCTCAGCTGTATTTTATGTTCCCATTCCTTGTATTTAGCGAGGTCTGAAACTTGAAATACATTCCCTTTACTTGAGCTAGCCTGAGGTGGGGTCTTTGTCCTGTGCACCCCACAAACATATAAGGACAGGTGCAATTGCCAATTAAAATTTGACTCAGAATGACCTTTTATCACCCTCCTTCCATGCTGATAGTCAACTTTTTCTCTGAATTCATTCATAAACATTTATTGAGTATCTGTCAGGCTGAGGTATGGGTTATAAAACACTGAAAGAAACTACTGTCGACCCTCAAGGAACCACTGTGTCCCTGTTCACACCCTGGTGTGAACCAATCATCCGGCACTTGAGCTCCATTTGAAGCATCTGACTCTCTAATCACCGATTTCTACTTATTTAGGTTATTCCTCATTGCCAACAATTTTTGACCCCTACCAGGACCTATTATTCACTGATACTACCACCTTCCCACACTCCCTTGCCACCTTTATACCTTAGCCAGTTGCAATTCCAAGTCCGTCCCCATGCTCATTCTCTCACAGACCCTCAGCTCTTTTGACCCTCCTGCATTTTGTCATCTTCATTTGTGAAAACACAAAACCCTACTTGAATCTACATCTCTACCTCTTGTGTGGTATTTGCACCCTGCATGATTGATGTGAGAGGAGGAAACAAAAACATGATTGACCTCATTTCACATTCATGAACGAGAACCCAAGTGGGCCTAATGTATCCAGTAGTCACAACACAATTCCTTAGTCCATTCATTCTCCCCTCTCTGTTTCACATTTTTCTACTCTCTCTTCAAACCTTCAACACTTTCCCGACCATACTTTCAGCTGATATCCTTGCTTTCAATTTCACTGAGAAAACAAAAGCAATCAAAAGACACCACTGGGGGCACCTGGGTGGCTCAGTCAGTTGGGCGCTTCGACTCAAGTCATGATCTCACAGTTTGTAGGTTTGAGCCCCACCTCAGGCTCTGTGCTGACAGCCCAGATCCTAGAGCCTGCTTTGGATTCTGTGTCTCCCTCTCTCTGACCATCCCCTGCTCTGTCTCTGTCTCTGTCTCTCTTGGAAATAAACATTAAAAAAAAAAAAGACACCACCAAAGCTATCCTCCTGACCACATCTGTATGCATTCACTCTCTGCCTTTCCTTATTGCCAGTGAAAATACCCACGTTCCAATATAAGGCCAACCCCTCTATGTGTCCAACAGTTCTCCTCTACTCTCACCTTCTCAAGGACACTGCCCCAATAATTCCCTTCTCCTTGCTTTATTATAATTTTTTCCTCTTCTCTTGAATGTTCTCATCAGAAATGTTGTAATTTCTTTCATCTTAAAACAAACAAGTAAACAAAAATACTACTCTCTTGATCTCACCTCCCCCAATAGGCACCCAGTTTCTGTGTTCTCCTTTATAATAGAATTCCTTGAAATAACTCTTATATTTGTCTCATTTCTCTCTTCCCATTCTCTTTTGAATTGAACACGCTACTGAAACAGTGGGTGTTAAGGTCAACATTGACCTCCACATTGTTAATCCAATGTCAATTTTCGGTCCTCACCTTACTTGATCTATAAACAGAATTTGACAGTTAATCAATCACTCCCTTCTTGAAACATCCTCTTCACTCAGTTTTCAGCATATCCCAGTGTCCTTTTTGAGGTTTGTTTACTTGTTTTTTTCCTTCCTCATTTGCTGTTGCTTTTTCAGTCATCTTTGCTAGGTTCTCATAGACTTCTTAACTCACTCCTATGATATATCATATAGCCTTAGGGCATTAAATACTGTCTATAAGCTGAGGTATCCCAAAGTGATATCTGAGCCTATTCCTCTGCCATGAACTCCAAATCCAAATACCAACTTTCTATTCAATATCTTCACCTAGATGTGTAACTGATATCTCAGATTTTATATGACTAAATTTAAATGACTGAATTTCTGGTCATAAGACTCAAATCTGTTCTTCCCATAGACTTCTCCATCTTGCTAAATGGTGACTCTACCCTCACTAACTTGGGACAAAAGCATTTATGTTTCAGGTTTGTTTTGAAGTAGAACCTTCAATAGGAATTGATGATGAACTGCTCATCTCTGACTTTTTTCTCTCCAAAAACATCCAGTAATCAACTCATCAGCAAATCTTGTTGAAGGTTCCCAAAGCCTAAATACTTGCTATCACCCTAATCCAAATCACCATCTTACTATTTCTGTTTTATAACAGTAGCTTCTGAATTTCCTGCTTAACTTTGGGCCTCCACTGGTAGTGAATCCAGGTATTTTAGGGACTGAAAATTATAAAACTTGTGGGGACATACTAAAGAAAGTGTCTGTAAAAGCATAAATACAAAATGAGGTGTGAACGTGAATATTTAGAATTAGAGAAGGTTATCACCATAAATAACAAATTCTTAAAGCTGACAAGTAATCACAACATCATAAAATCCAGATAAATAACAGTATTTTTGTTAATTACCTACCAGAGATACCACTGTAATACCTTTTACCTCCTTTTTTGGCTCTGTATTCCTTGATTATTGCTTCATATAACAAAAATTTCTTATTTTCCATAAAAAGAATAGAGAGAGAATTCAGTCTTTCTTCTATCATGATTGATCCAACTTTTAAAAAATATTCATGGTTAGGATACATAAATATATAATTTTACCTCCATTATCCTGTGGGCCCTGGGGAAACATTGAAGGATTTTTGAAAAAAAGAGAGTGTAGGATTTGCATTTTACAAAAATCACTCTGGCATAAGTTTTTTTTAAAGATTGAATCAGATTTTGACCAGAGGCAGGGAGACAAGTTAGGGGAGCGTGTTGATAATGTTAATAATGTAGGCTCGAAATGACCAAAGACTATCTCTGACTGAAAATGGGATTATTGTCTTAACAGTATTCTTTAGTTTACGTGGAGGTCAGTGGGGAAAAAAAAAATTCACATTAAAATTTGTAAAAAGAGAAGACAATTAAGTTAGCCTCTGCTGATTTCTTTTACACATATATCAATCTCAGAAAGGTATTATCTCTGAAAGACAACCAAGATCTTAATAAGATGTTCAACCTCAAATGTTGAAAGTTAACTCTACTTGATGTACTAATTATCCAGCAATCAGATCTGTGCCTGAAATAGGTTAAAGTAATAAACATGTTAGTGGTTGGGGTTGACTAACTTCCACACAGTAGGACAAAAATAATTATGGGTCTCTTGGCTAAATATAAGTCACTAAGAGGAAGGAAATGTTCCATGGCTTACATTTTTTTTTAAATCCCAAAGTACCCAAAGCAAGTAGGAAATTACATGCCACTCAGTAAAAGATTTAATTACCTTAACACCCAGTTTATGGCTGTTTCTTTTCCAAACCCTCCAAAACGTATGTAAACCTCAGACAATAGGCAAATCCTGCAAGTGGTAACATGGTGGCCTCTGACGATAGGAATCTGTATTACTGGGGAGCACACATATATTTATGTTTTCCCTTACTTCAGAGACACAAAGGAGATGAGGGTATGGCTAGACAGAAAGGCTCATGACTTTGGTTTGTGAGAGGCCAAGGCCTGCCTTCACCCTGTGCCCTTCCTCATTCTGACTAGAAGAGCCAAGCTGGGCTTGGTCCCTTCAGAGTGTCTCCAGCCTACAAGAATGGAGCAAGCAAATACACTCTCCTCTGCAATAGGTTTCATTAGAGGGCAGGTGTTGCTCTGTGTATGTGTAGGGGTGGGGTGGGGGTGGGGGGTGGTTAAGCCACAGGGCTACTTATCCAGTGCCATATTCTCCCATCAGTTTTCTCTGTAACAAAACGAACATTTTAATCTCCATTTGTCCAACTCCTGTGTCTTCCGCATTCAATTGGTTCTTAATTCAGAAGGGAAAAGACAGTTACTTATAACGCTGGACTCCCACCTTGAAAAATCTCCACCCCCCCCCCCAAAAAAAAAACCCCACCCTGCAATATGTATATTTTTTGAGAGAAAGAGAGAAAGGGAAAGTAATTTATGCTAAACTGAAAGCTTCAGGAGGTCAGGGGCCATGGTATGTAGTATCTAATTCAAGGAGGAGCTTAATACAATTGCTGAATAAACATATGGATGAGGAAATGAAAGTTGAAACAATTGACCTACTGATCACACTTTTGCACTCATTATAACAAAGAGGTTATTTTTCAATGATGTCTTGAAACCTACTTTTGGAAGGACATTATATTAGTTCTATATGACTGTTATAACATATGGTGGCTTAAGACAACAGAGATGTGTCCTCTCACAGTGTGGGAAGCCAGAAGTCCAAGGTCAAGATGTCAGTAGGACTCCACTCCTTCAGTCTCTACAGGCAAATCCATTCCATCCCAGCTTCTGGTAGCTGCCAGCCGTCCTGGGCCTGTGGACATATCATTCCGATCCCGCTTCTATGGTTACTCTGTGTCTCCTTTTCTATGTGTCTAAAATCCCCCTCTGGTTTTCTCCTATAAAAACACTTGTGTGGCATTTAAGGCCCACTGGAATAATCCAGGATAATCTCTTTAGCCCAATATCCTTAACCTAATCACATCTCGAAAGATCCTTTTTTCTGAATAAGGGAACATTTATAGGTTTCAGGATTTGGAATGTGGTATCTTTGAGTGGCTATGATTCTGCCTGTTACACACACCTTAAGTGGAGTTTTTCCTACATTGACTGGATAAGGACGGTGTTTCCATCAGACTACCAAGAAAAAAAAACCAACAGAAAACCAAATACCTTAAAAGGAATCAAAGAAACTGATGAGTGTGAAAGCTGAGATGTGAATCTAGGGAGTTGAACTCCCATGTTCCAAGCCACTGAACTATCTGCCTTCTCCAAAGGGCAGAGTTCACTGATTCCCATAAACTGGGAAATCCAGGTAAAGTCTGTCTTCATCAAAGCTTGCATCAGAGGCTTAAACAATGTCATCAGGGCTTATTTATCTGCATCATTCAGCTTACTCTTCCACGTTGACTCTACTCTAGAATTCCTGTGCTATATTCTCTGGTACCTCCAGGCTCACATCATTCTTCCTCCTTTAAGCCCAACCATTCCACCCATCACTGTGGTCAGGAGAATAAGCTCATCTCTTTGTGCCTGAATCACATGCCAAGCCTGGGGCTAGACGGTGGGTGACAGCCCTTTCTGCACTGCACAGACTCAAAGTGGGAGGAAATGTTTCTCCAAAGTCAAACCTGAGAGCTGTTACCAGAGGTAAGGTTAAAGGATGCTGTGAAGTCAAAAGCAACAAAGGTCCACTGAAGATTTTCACTGCAAATAGGAAACTACTCCTAGGAAGCAAGGACTCTCATTTTAGTTCCTCAGGGAAGCTGGTATTACTTACTCCTACAGAGAACTTATGTACAAATGACTTAGGAAGAACACTAGCCCACTGTAAAATATTTCACTAGCCTCAGCTCTCCTCTGCTTGTATTCCTTGTCAAATGCAAAACATAGAACAAATGTACTTAATCATAAAACCTCTGCAAGTCACTACTCTACCCAAAGATTTCTGTAATTCCCTAAATTATCCTCTGGGCTAATAAAATAGTAGAAGGCAAATGGTAAAAAAAAAAAAAAAATGCCTTTCAACTGTTTCTAAATCCTTTGTATTGTTTAATAATTTTTATATTTAAGATACTATTACTTTATTAAAAGTTAATGAACTTTATGACTAGTTAAATGTAATAAACCATGTTCCTATAGAGCAATGAGTCTCCTATCTTAGAGTCTCCACGTTGCATCTATTTCAGAACTTACCAGGTCAGCATAAAAAAAAAAGAAAGAAAAGTATAAGGAAGAAAGAACTGTGTTCAAGACATGTGTCACTCAAATATATAATTTGCTAATCTTAATCCTTAAGTCCTTTCCTCAAGAGCATAGGCAAGCAAAAGAAAATTACTGACAAGAAATGGGAAGAAACATAGCAATCTAAACCAGAAAGAAACTAAGAGAAGCAGAGAAGCGGTTGCAAAGTTCTGTGTGATTATCCCAAATTTATTCCCTCATCTAGAAATTCCTCAAGTAGAGTCTGTTTTCATATGTGGAGGAAGATGCTTCAAGTTCCAAAGCTCCAAAAATCAAATTATTCTGTAATATAAAATTCAATATAATCTTCCACCTCATTTAAAAGAGCCTCTAGATTCCATGTTTGTTATATATTGTTATGGAACTTGGCCTCAAATTCTTCTAAATAATTTTGTAGGAATGAGTAAAAAACAATTTTAATATATTTGTTGAAATCATATATATATTTAAAATCATTAAAACATAAAACAGAAGATTTTATATACATTGATGATCAAAAAAAATTGTTTGGTAAGTTTTCACAACTGAGAAGAAAATAAATCAACATAGCACAAAGTCATTTTTCCTGATAGGTTTCTCCAGTGCTTTCCAGCCACATAGTTATTTTAAAGCATTATTAAAATTCATTCTGCCTTCATTTTATATTTAAAGGAATATTTGTTTGGAGACCAAAGAATACATACACACATAAAAACACATACACACACGAACATACACACATTTACTCCTTTCCAAACTGGTTAAGGAACAATCCAATATTGACCTTAAATATATTTGCTTGACATGAATATCAGGAGAGCTCATTGAGTTTAATTAATCTGTTTTCAAATTTAAATGACTCAAAGTTAAACTTAAGTATTTTTTTGTTCCTAAAGGAATACATAAATGAGTGAAAACTATATAGTAACTATAGTCTAATATTTTATATTACAAAACCAGATTTTCACATGTGACTTCTAATTATCAAGATTCATAAATTGTTGGCAGCTTGACAGTACAAAATGGTTAAGCAGTACTGTAGAATATCTATATAGTCAAAGAAGAAATCATTTTATATTTTTTCTGATTTTGCTCTATGAAAAAAAATATGGGCATTTATTACATGTAAACACAGAGAACATATTTACTAAAGATACTTGATATTATAATTGTTACAGTGTATTTTTATTTTTTTATTTTTTTTAATATTTATTTATTTTTGAGAGACAGAGCATGAACTGTGGAGGGGCAGAGGGGGAGACAAAGAATCTGAAGCAGGCTCCAGGCTCCAAGCTGTCAGCACAGAGCCTGATGCAGGGCTCAAACTCACGAACCGTGAGATCATGACCTGAGCCAAAGTCAGACACTTAACTGACTGAGCCACACAGGCGCCCCTATTACAGTGTATTTTTATTTTATTATTTAAATTTTTTTTAATGTTTATTAATTTTTGAGAGAGAGAGAGAGAGAGAGAGAGCGCAAGTGGGGGAGCACAGAGAGAGGGAGACACAGAATCCAAAGCAGGCTCCTGGCTCTGAGCTGTCAGCACAGAGCTCGACGCGGGGCTCGAACTCACAAACCGGGAGATCATGACCTGAGCTGAAGTCGACTGAGCCACCCAGGGGTCCCTATTTTATTTTTTTTTAATTTTTTTAAAATCTTTATTTATTTTTGAGAGAGAGAGAGAAAGAGACAGAGAGAGAGAGAGCATGAGAAGGGGAGGGACAGAGAGACTGGGAGACACAGAATCCGAAGCAGGCTCCAGGCTCTGAGCTGTCAACACACAGCTGGACGCAGAGCTCGAACTCAAAGACCGCAAGATCATGACCTGAGCCGAAGTCGGACACTTAACCGACTGAGCCGCCCAGGTGCCCCCAGTGTATTTTTAAAGTTGATATCCTTGGATCAAATTCAAGGAATGTTTGGCCTCTTCTCATACAGATGTTTAGCTTATGGAAGATAATGCAGCTGATCTGTCAGTGCAGCATGAGCAAGGTACATGTATCACACACACAGGACTCACTTTTCTTTCTAATCTCACAAACTTTAATCAAGTTCTGGAATTAATACTGCTGATATCTTAGATCATGCTTCCATTCACACTGAAGTGAATATTAGGAATATGTTTAAAAAATAGATGCAAGTTACAAACTTAATATACACTTTTTGAGATAAGAACTTTAAGAAGTGAATTCCAATTTTAATTCAAATATAAACTCTAAGATCAGCACTTCACAGCTGTCTGGTGGGACACATGCAAAAGCTCCCAGTAAAATGTCTCTGGCTTCAACAGAGCCTATAATAGGATTTTCAGGAGGACCACTGTCATCCTTGTGCTCTTGATAAAACTTTCACTCCTTTCCCATATCCCTCACCCCCAACATCCTTGGCCTCGTGATCACAAACCGCTAAAGAAAACAATCCCCAAAAGGAGACTACCATTTGAACATTTTACCTGTCTTCCATAAAAGACCCTCTGAACTTGTCTTCTCATTCTTTGCTTTTGACCTTAATCTCCACAGACCCCCACTGTTTTATCCTTCCTTGAATTGCCTCCCCAAACTCTTCACTGTACCCTAAGAAACCCCAGATGTTCATCAGCTGAACTGATATTCTAGCTATATTCTATGTTTGCACTGTCTTCTTGTTCTAACCCTTATTTTCCTAAGGGCACAACTTCTTCAACAGTTCTCTCACGGGGTAACCATTATTCTCTTTCACCCTTCCCGTAATCTAGGGCTAGAGATAAAGTCAGATTCTTTCTTAATCCTTACTGACACTTCCCAACTATTTCTCTTTTCTCTTAAAAAAAAAAAGGCGGGGGGGCGCCTGGGTGGCTCAGTCGGTTAAGCGTCCGACTTCGGCTCAGGTCATGATCTCGCGGTCCGTGAGTTCAAGCCCCGCGTCGGGCTCTGTGCTGATGGCTCAGAGCCTGGAGCCTGTTTCAGATTCTGTGTCTCCCTCTCTCTCTGCCCCTCCTCCATTCATGCTCTGTCTCTCTCTGTCTCAAAAATAAATAAGCGTTAAAAAAAATTTAAGAATTTTTTAAAAAAGGGGGGGCATTTTTCACAGAAAATTACCTTTCCTAGTCCGTGCACTTCCACACTTTCTCAGATTATGATTAACTCACTCTTCTCCTCACTCCTCAAAACACAACACTTCCCATCCCTTCCTCAAGTGAAGACCTTACTTCTAACTTCACTGAAATAAACAAACAAACAGTACCAATCCCACCATCTAATCTACCAATGAGACTGTCCCTGTGCCCATGGCCCTGTCTTTCTTCTAGGACAATGGATGAGATTTCCTTGCTCCTGTCTAAGGCATTCCTCCTCCTTTACTGAAATATGAGTAATATATTTCACACTCTCATGATTTCTTCCCCAGCTCTTCATTCTAATTCCTTTGCTGGGCACTTCTCTTCTTACCCTCTAAATGTCAGAAACCTCCAGGACTTAGTCCTTGGATATTTTTTCTCTACCTACATTTATTTATTTGCTGATATTATCTATGATTGTAAATTAAAATGATATCTATGCTGTTCAATGCAGTAGCCACTCACCAACTATAGCTACTGAGCACCTGAAATGTGGCTACACCAATTTCTAAAATATACACTGGATTTGGGGTATAAATGTAAAATAATGTAAAATACTAACAATTTTTATATTGACTATCGTGGCTATAATGAGTTAAATAAACCTGTTATTAAAATTAATTTTATCGGTTTCTGATTTTTTAGTTTATTTAAGAATCTCTATATCCAATGTTTGGCTTAAACTTACAACCCCAAGTCAAGAGTTACATGGTTTTTCAACTGAACTATCCAGGTGCCCCTTACCTATTTCTTTTTTATCTTTTCAATGTGGCCACTAGAAAGTTCTCAATCACATTTGTGGTTCATATAATATTTCTATTAGACAATATTGATCTGTACTTTAGTGACTCCAATTTTGAGCCCACACTTATACACTACCTATCTGACATTTTCATTTGTATGTATAATAGACACACTAAACATAATATCCAAACCTCAATTCTACATTTATGCCCATTGAAAACTGTAGGTCACTCTCCTGTCTCAGAAAGTGGCAACTCCTATCTTCCAGTTCATTAAGTTTTAAAGCCTAAGAATTATCCTTTCTTGACTCTTCCTTTCCCTCACATTCCATACTGTCTCTTACCAAATACTGACAACTCACCATCAAAATATTTTTTAAGAGGGTATTTTAAGAAAGTGAGCTCAAGGAACAGGAAAGAACAATGAGGAAATAAACAAGAAAGAAAGGTAATGTAAGAAACCTTTCTGAGTTGAGCATCACTACAAGAAACTGGTTGCTTAACTGTTTAGGACCTTCTGAGAAGTTTATATAGTGTAACTGAGACTGTTATCCCCAGGGAAAGAAAGGAGGAAACATTTACCCATTGGCTCTTATCCTCCCTTCCTTGTTGCTCATGTGCCAGTGTTGAGCCCATTTTTGTTGGTGTCCCAAGCCGGGAAGGAGTCAGGGAAGCCTGGAGAAGGAAGCAGCCTCTACTGCAGTAGCTGGATAAGAAGTAAATTTAAGAATATTTCAAGTGGTGTGTGAAAGGTGTTTGCCCCAACTATGGAAAGAACAGACTGTGCACATCTCTTTGCAACTCCCCTAATCAGTGATGTAACATTGGTAGCTTGAAATTGGCTACATTAAAGTATTTACACCATGGAAATTGGCAAAGACTATAAATCAGGCTTCCTCCCTCTGCCCCACCATAGCCAGTTAATAAACATTTACTAGCACAGCACTGACTACAAGGTCCTATTTTTCAGATAGCTGCAGGCTACCCCTCTCCAGCTCCTTCCCAGAACCGTAGCCTCATAAGTTCTTTTTGTACTTCTTTGAAATTATGTCTGTGCTTCCCTCCCTTGGGCCATTGCAAATGGTTTTCCCATGACCTAGAACTCCAAGCAGGAATTACTTCTTATCCTAGTAATTCTTCCTCATCTTTCATAGCTTAGCTCAATTGTCATTTCCTCTGGAAAGCCTTTGCTGACCCCAGTCCAGGCACCATTCATTTGTCATATACTCTCAACTGCATGTAAGTGATTATTTAATTGATAACTGTTTCCCCAGCTAGTCTCCAAGTTCCATGAGGGAGCAAGTTTCCCTTTTGTATTCCCCATACCAAGTTTTGCATATTTACTGAATATCTCAATCAAAATTTTTCAATTGACAGTTATTAGAAGCACTTTTACAGGGTTCCTGGGTGGCTCAGTCAGTTAAGTATACGACTTTGGCTCAGGTCATGATGTCACAGTTCATGGGTTCAAGCCCTGCATCAGGCTCTGTGCTAACAGCTCAGAGCCTGGAGCCTGCTTCAGATTCTATGTGTGTGTCTCTCTCTGTCTCTGCCCCTCCCTGGCTCATGTTCTTTCTCTCTCTCTCTTTCTCTCTCTCAAAAATAAATAAACATTAAAAAAAATTTAAAAAAAACAAAAGTTCTGAGTAACAGAAAAAAAAATTTTTTAATAAATAAATAAATAAATAAATAAACGATAAATACATAAAAGCACTTTTACTAGTCTCCCATCAATGAAATTGCAATTTTTTTAACAGTATTGAAAAAGAGTCCTCATAGTTGAAAATATGGGAGACATGTTGGGAAAAGAACAAAAGATATTTTTTGGATAAGCATCACTTCTGGCTATAATCCACTGAGCCAAATCTCAGTCACATAGCTCCACCTAACTGTAAGCGACATGAGAAATGTATGTTAGCCAAGTGCCCAGGAAAAAAAGGATACAGTAATAAGTTTGATAAATATCTAGCCAGTCTCTGCCACAGTCAGCCCTTTTGAACATCAAATATCCATCCATTCTTATTCCCTGACAAATACACTCTTCCTCTCCCCAAAGGAGATAACCTAAAGTTCAACCAAAGTACTACATTCAGCTCAGAGTCCAGAATCTCTGGCTATTTGAAGTCTTCTTCATCAGGTCCAGGTGTGGTTCCTTCTGGCCAGTAATAATATATACAAGATATATAAAATTATTTCCACCTTCCCCCAGAAGCACACAATATCCAGCATTGGGGCAGGTATAGGATAACTTCAGTAAAAACTCCATTCGTGAAAGAGATAAAGAAAAGTCACATAGCAATCACCAGACTAAAGAAGGTACAGAATCCTGCTGGGGAGTCACTGAGAGCCCCCCTAACCCAGAGGTGGAGAAGTTTTTTGAGTACACAATGATTCTGTCCTGGAAGTACACTCCCTTATTCTTTTTTATTTTATTTTATTTTTTTTTTGGTTCATTGTGGTCTCTGGATCTCTGGATCTACTCTGGGAAGATTTCTCTTTGCTTGTTAGCTACACCTTGCTATTGTCCTCCGTGGGGACTATACAGCTTTTGTGGGTCACTTCCAAATAAAGCCAGGTTATTTTACTTTTTTTTTTATATGAAATTTATTGACAAATTAGTTTCCATACAACACCCAGTGCTCATCCCAAAAGGTGCCCTCCTCAATACCCATCACCCACCCTCTCCTCCCTCCCACCCCCCATCAACCCTCAGTTTGTTCTCAGTTTTTAAGAGTCTCTTATGCTTTGGCTCTCTCCCACTCTAACCTGTTTTTTTTTTTTTCCTTCCCCTCTCCCATGGGTTCCTGTTAATTTCTCAGGGTCCACATAAGAGTGAAACCATATGGTATCTGTCTTTCTCTGTATGGCTTATTTCACTTAGCATCACACTCTCCAGTTCCATCCACGTTGCTACAAAAGGCCATATTTCATTTTTTCTCATTGCCACGTAATATTCCATTGTGTATATAAACCACAATTTCTTTATCCATTCATCAGTTGATGGACATTTAGGCTCTTTCCATAATTTGGCTATTGTTGAGAGTGCTGCTATGAACATTGGGGTACAAGTGGCCCTATGCATCAGTACTCCTGTATCCCTTGGATAAATTCCTAGCAGTGCTATTGCTGGGTCATAGGGTAGGTCTATTTTTAAATTTCTGAGGAACCTCCACACTGCTTTCCAGAGCGGCTGCACCAATTTGCATTCCCACCAACAGTGCAAGAGGGTTCCCGTTTCTCCACATCCTCTCCAGCATCTATAGTCTCCTGATTTGTTCATTTTGGCCACTCTGACTGGCGTGAGGTGATACCTGAGTGTGGTTTTGATTTGTATTTCCCTGATAAGGAGCGACGCTGAACATCTTTTCATGTGCCTGTTGGCCATCCGGATGTCTTCTTTAGAGAAGTGTCTATTCATGTTTTCTGCCCATTTCTTCACTGGGTTATTTGTTTTTCGGGTGTGGAGTTTGGTGAGCTCTTTATAGATTTTGGATACTAGCCCTTTGTCCGATATGTCATTTGCGAATATCTTTTGCCATTCCGTTGGTTGCCTTTTAGTTTTGTTGGTTGTTTCCTTTGCTGTGCAGAAGCTTTTTATCTTCATAAGGTCCCAGTAATTCACTTTTCCTTTTAATCTCTTGCCTTTGGGGATGTGTCGAGTAAGAGATTGCTACGGCTGAGATCAGAGAGGTCTTTTCCTGCTTTCTCCTCTAAGGTTTTGATGGTTTCCTGTCTCACATTCAGGTCCTTTATCCATTTTGAGTTTATTTTTGTGAATGGTGTGAGAAAGTGGTCTAGTTTCAACCTTCTGCATGTTGCTGTCCAGTTCTCCCAGCACCATTTGTTAAAGAGGCTGTCTTTTTTCCATTGGATGTTCTTTCCTGCTTTGTCAAAGATGAGTTGGCCATACGTTTGTGGGTCTAGTTCTGGGGTTTCTATTCTATTCCATTGGTCTATGTGTCTGTTTCTGTGCCAATACCATGCTGTCTTGATGATGACAGCTTTGTAGTAGAGGCTAAAGTCTGGGATTGTGATGCCTCCTGCTTTGGTCTTCTTCTTCAAAATTCCTTTGGCTATTCGGGGCCTTTTGTGGTTCCATATGAATTTTAGGATTGCTTGTTCTAGTTTCGAGAAGAATGCTGGTGCAATTTTGATTGGGATTGCATTGAATGTGTAGATAGCTTTGGGTAGTATTGACATTTTGACAATATTTATTTTTCCAATCCATGAGCAGGGAATGTCTTTCCATTTCTTTAAATCTTCTTCAATTTCCTTCATAAGCTTTCTATAGTTTTCAGCATACAGATCCTTTACATCTTTGGTTAGATTTATTCCTAGGTATTTTATGCTTCTTGGTGCAATTGTGAATGGGATCAGTTTCTTTATTTGTCTTTCTGTTGCTTCATTGTTAGTGTATAAGAATGCAACTGATTTCTGTACATTGATTTTGTATCCTGCAACTTTGCTGAATTCATGTATCAGTTCTAGTAGACTTTTGGTGGAGTCTATCGGATTTTCCATGTATAATATCATGTCATCTGCAAAAAGCGAAAGCTTGACTTCGTCTTTGCCAATTTTGATGCCTTTGATTTCCTTTTGTTGTCTGATTGCTGATGCTAGAACTTCCAGCACTATGTTAAACAGCAGCGGTGAGAGTGGGCATCCTTGTCGTGTTCCTGATCTCAGGGAAAAAGCTCTCAGTTTTTCCCCGTTGAGGATGATCTTAGCTGTGGGCTTTTCATAAATGGCTTTTATGATCTTTAAGTATGTTCCTTCTATCACGACTTTCTCAAGGGTTTTTATTAAGAAAGGGTGCTGGATTTTGTCAAAGGCCTTTTCTGCATCGATTGACAGGATCATATGGTTCTTCTCTTTTTTTTTGTTAATGTGATGTATCACGTTGATTGATTTGCGAATGTTGAACCAGCCCTGCATCCCAGGAATGAATCCCACTTGATCATGGTGAATAATTCTTTTTATATGCCGTTGAATTCGATTTGCTAGTATCTTATTGAGAATTTTTGCATCCATATTCATCAGGGATATTGGCCTGTAGTTCTCTTTTTTTACTGGGTCTCTGTCTGGTTTAGGAATCAAAGTAATACTGGCTTCATAGAATGATTCTGGAAGTTTTCCTTCCCTTTCTATTTCTTGGAATAGCTTGAGAAGGATAGGTATTATCTCTGCTTTAAACGTCTGGTAGAACTCCCCTGGGAAGCCATCTGGTCCTGGACTCTTATTTGTTGGGAGATTTTTGATAACCGATTCAATTTCTTCGCTGGTTATGGGTCTGTTCAAGCTTTCTATTTCCTCCTGATTGAGTTTTGGAAGAGTGTGGGTGTTCAGGAATTTGTCCATTTCTTCCAGGTTGTCCAATTTGTTGGCATATAATTTTTCATAGTATTCCCTGATAATTGTTTGTATTTCTGAGGGATTGGTTGTAATAATTCCATTTTCATTCATGATTTTATCTATTTGGGTCATTTCCCTTTTCTTTTTGAGAAGCCTGGCTAGAGGTTTGTCAATTTTGTTTATTTTTTCAAAAAACCAACTCTTGGTTTCGTTGATCTGCTCTACAGTTTTTTTAGATTCTATATTGTTTATTTCTGCTCTGATCTTTATTATTTCTCTTCTTCTGCTGGGTTTAGGCTGCCTTTGCTGTTCTGCTTCTAGTTCCTTTAGGTGTGCTGTTAGATTTTGTATTTGGGATTTTTCTTGTTTCTTGAGATAGGCCTGGATTGCAATGTATTTTCCTCTCAGGACTGCCTTCGCTGCGTCCCAAAGCGTTTGGATTGTTGTATTTTCATTTTCGTTTGTTTCCATATATTTTTTAATTTCTTCTCTAATTGCCTGGTTGACCCACTCATTCGTTAGTAGGGTGTTCTTTAACCTCCATGCCTTTGGAGGTTTTCCAGACTTTTTCCTGTGGTTGATTTCAAGCTTCATAGCATTGTGGTCTGAAAGTATGCATGGTATAATTTCAATTCTTGTAAACTTATGAAGGGCTGTTTTGTGACCCAGTATATGATCTATCTTGGAGAATGTTCCATGTGCACTCGAGAAGAAAGTATATTCTGTTGCTTTGGGATGCAGCGTTCTAAATATATCTGTCAAGTCCATCTGATCCAATGTCTCATTCAGGGCCCTTGTTTCTTTATTGACCGTGTGTCTAGATGATCTGTCCATTTCTGTAAGTGGGGTGTTAAAGTCCCCTGCAATTACCACATTCTTATCAATAAGGTTGCTTATGTTTATGAGTAATTGTTTTATATATTTGGGGGCTCCGGTATTCGGCGCATAGACATTTATAATTGTTAGCTCTTCCTGATGGATAGACCCTGTAACTATTATATAATGTCCTTCTTCATCTCTTGTTACAGCCTTTAATTTAAAGTCTAGTTTGTCTGATATAAGTATGGCTACTCCAGCTTTCTTTTGGCTTCCAGTCGCATGATAAATAGTTCTCCATCCCCTCACTCTCAATCTAAAGGTGTCCTCAGGTCTAAAATGAGTCTCTTGTAGACAGCAAATAGATGGGTCTTGTTTTTTTATCCATTCTGATACCCTATGTCTTTTGGTTGGTGCATTTAATCCATTTACATTCAGTGTTATTATAGAAAGATACGGGTTGAGAGTCATTGTGATGTCTGTATGTTTTATGCTTGTAGTGATGTCTCTGGGACTTTATCTCACAGGGTCCCCCTTAGGATCTCTTGTAGGGCTGGTTTAGTGGTGACAAATTCCTTCAGTTTTTGTTTGTTTGGGAAAACCTTTATCTCTCCTTCTATTCTAAATGACAGACTTGCTGGGTAAAGGATTCTCGGCTGCATATTTTTTCTGTCTAGCACCCTGAAAATCTCGTGCCAATTCTTTCTGGCCTGCCAAGTTTCAAAAGAGAGATCAGTCACGAGTCTTATAGGTCTCCCTTTATATGTGAGGGCACGTTTACCCCTTGCTGCTTTCAGAATTTTCTCTTTATCCTTGTATTTTGCCAGTTTCACTATGATATGTCGTGCAGAAGATCGATTCAAGTTACGTCTGAAGGGAGTTCTCTGTGCCTCTTGGATTTCAATGCCTTTTTCCTTCCCCAGTTCAGGGAAGTTCTCAGCTATTATTTCTTCAAGTACCCCTTCAGCACCTTTCCCTCTCTCCTCCTCCTCTGGGATACCAATTATGCGTAGATTATTTCTTTTTAGTGTATCACTTAGTTCTCTAATTTTCCCCTCATACTCCTGGATTTTTTTATCTCTCTTTTTCTTAGCTTCCTCTTTTTCCATAACTTTATCCTCTAGTTCACCTATTCTCTCCTCTGCCTCTTCAAGCCGAGCTGTGGTGGTTTCCATTTTGTTATGCATTTCGTTTAAAGCGTTTTTCAGCTCCTCGTGACTGTTCCTTAGTCCCTTGATCTGTGTAGCAAGAGATTCTCTGCTGTCCTGTATACTGTTTTCAAGCCCAGCGATTAATTTTATGACTATTATTCTAAATTCACTTTCTGTTATATTATTTAAATCCTTTTTGATCAGCTCATTAGCTGTTGTTATTTCCTGGAGATTCTTCTGAGGGGAATTCTTCCGCTTGGTCATTTTGGATAGTCCCTGGCGTGGTGAGGACCTGCAGGGCCCTTCCCCTGTGTTGTGGTGTATAGCTGGAGTTGGTGGGCGGGGCCACAGTCAGACCTGATGTCTGCCCCCAGCCCACCGCTGGGGCCACAGTCAGACTGGTGTGTGCCTTCTCTTCCCCTCTCCTAGGGGCGGGATTCACTGTGGGGTGGGGTGGCCCGTCTGGGCTACTTGCACACTGCCAGGCTTGTGATGCTGGGGATCTGGCGTATTAGCTGGGGTGGGTAGGCAAGGTGCACGGGGGCAGGAGGGGCAGGCTTAGATCGCTTCTCCTTAGGTGATCCTCTTCAGGAGGGGCCCTGTGGCAGCGGGAGGGAGTCAGATCCGCTGCCGGAGGTTTGGCTCCGCAGCACAGAGTTGGGTGTTTGCGCGGAGCGAGCAAGTTCCCTGGCAGGAACTGGTTCTCTTTGGGATTTTGGCTGGGGGATGGGCGGGGGAGATGGCGCTGGCGAGCGCCTTTGTTCCCCACCAAGCTGAGCTCTGTCGTCAGGGGGCTCAGCAGCTCTCCCTCCCTTTGTCCTCCAGCCTTCCTGCTTTCCGAGCAGAGCTGTTAACTTATGACCTCCCAGACGCTAAGTCGTGCTTGTTGTGGGAACACAGTCCGTCAGGCCCCTCCGCTTTTGCCAGCCAGACTCAGGGGCTCTGCTTGGCCGGCGAGCCGCCCCTCCGCCCCGGCTCCCTCCCGCCAGTCCGTGGAGCGCGCACCACCTCGCAGCCCTTCCTACCCTCTTCCGTGGGCCTCTCATCTGCGTTTGGCTCCGGCGACTCCGTTCTGCTAATCCTCTGGCGGTTTTCTGGGTTATTTAGGCAGGTGTAGGTGGAATCTAAGTGATCAGCAGGACGTGCGGTGAGCCCAGCGTCCTCCTAAGCCGCCATCTTGCCGCTTCTCCCAGGTTATTTTACTTTTGAACATTTTATTAAATCAAAGTTCATGGTTTCTTTGGCAATAACATTCTCTAAAATATTTGTTAGATTTTTTAATTCATTTTTTTCTAATTAATTCATTACAAAAACCACATTCAAAGTTCTTTTTTTTTTTAAGTGTAGCTTTAAAATCTCTTTTGTATCTTCATTTATTTATCCCTTGCTTTAGTCTTTCAACTTAGTGTTAAGTGCCTGGAGGGGATCTGACAATATGGGCTGGGTTAAGAAGGACACACCCTTAATCTGATTTTTGCTGCAATGATAGGTCTTAGACATTTGCTCAGAACCAAGGATTCTGATACCTAGTACCACTCTATGCCCTTTCATTTCTGCTTGCAAACCAGCCAATACTTTTGATAGTTCATCTCTTTTATAGAATAACTTCCCACAGGCAGCCAAAACCACCAACATATTCAATAATGCTGTTTCCCAACTTCATCACCTAGAACAAAGCTCAGTAGGTACATGGTTTAGATTCCAACTTATTGCTGGTGGCAGTTTTACTATTACATAAGATGTATCTCCAACACTTTAATTTCCTGCATCCGTTCCCATGCTGCCACTTAGTACAAACTATGCCAGTGAATCCCACAGCTCTTCCCCTGTGTCTTATGTTCCACCTACTGCTGACCAAATCTAGAAACTCTACTTCTTAAATGTCTCTAAAATCTCTTCCCTCAGTTCTGTTCTCAGTGCCACTACCTTAATTCAAGTCATCCTTTCTCATATGAATTAGTCCCCTCATCAATGGACCCTGTGCCTCCAAAATTCAACACACCTCATCTCTGCAACCAGGAATGCTCTAAAAATGCAAATGTGATCACTGCCAACTTTTCACTAGAACATCTGAAAAGCAGGGAACCTGGGTGGCTCAGTCCGTTAAGTATCTGACTCCTGGTTTCGGCTTATGTCATGGTCTCATGATTTCATGCGTTCTAAGCTGGCAGCATTGAGTCTGCTTGAGATTCTCTCTCTCTCCCTTTCTCTCCATCTCCCCCACTCACTCTGTCTCTGTATCTCTTAAAATAAATAAATAAACCTAAAAAAAAAAAAAAAAACATCTAAATGGTTCCCATTACTTTTAGGCTAAAATTCAAAGTTCTCAAAAATCTAGTCTCATCTCTGATTACTCTTCAATCTTCATTTCAGTCATATAAAATCATTTCAGCTCCTGCAAAGACACTACAATCACTTTCTCAGATATCCATTATCATGTAGAGGTTAGACCATCTGAGTCTAGTTAGAGTTCTATAGAACTTTTCATCTTTCATTATTTTTTAATATAATTTATTGTCAAATTGTTTTCCATAGAACACCCAGTGCTCATCCCAACAAGTGCCCCCCTCAATGCCCATCACCCACTTTCCCCTCCCCCCCACCCCCCCATCAACCCTGTTTGTTCTCTGTATTTAAGAGTCTCTTATGGTTTGCCTTGAGTAGATGTTTAATCACTCTTCAAAATTTACCAAAGACTTTAAATCTCCTGGGAATCCATCCTTAATTACTAAATCTGAAGAAGGTATCGCCTTCCTATTGATTTCAAAGCAGTAAAGCTTATTTTTATTACAATATGGGTCACACTATATTGTAACTATCTATTTATTGTCCTTTATCCAACCACATACAAATTACATATATCAAGTTTGAATTTCTTCAGGGTAAGTAGCATATCTTTTGTCTCTATACATTTCACATATAAATAAATCTTGGCTGAACAAATGCATGAACCTCACAATTACATCACGGCAGTTAATCCCCAACGTCAATCTTCAATCTTCACCTGTCTCTCTCTTATTTGCCAGATCTCCAATTCCAACTTCCTAATGGTTATCTTCATATTCATGTCTACTTATCAGGTCTAAAACTCAATTCATTATCTTTCCCATTCCTTTCTCCATCTGCCTAAATTCCACTTGTCTTTCTCCATTCCGATCTCAATTTAATAATGCCTACCTACCCAGCATTCCAGTCTAGAAACCTCAATGTCTTTCTTTAGGAATTCTTTGCTCAAATGAATTGGTGATGGCCAAGTTAAAAAGAGCAAACAGAGTTCTTTTCTACAGCATTTCACAGAGCTCTCAATATATTAATGCTCAACATGAATCTCCAAGTAGTAAATGCATTTTTTAAAACTTATCTAACTGGAGATCCCTTTTGTTGAGGTGAATGCCTCAGAACTAGTGTTCTGAAGACTCTACTTTGAGAAATGCTGCTGTAAATCCCTCCTCCACACTTACTTGATGCTGACTACTGCCCTCACTTAGGCCCCTGCCATCTCTTACATGGACCATCTCTTTCCCACGCAACCTCCTCACTTATCTCTCTGGCACCATTCTCTGCACAGCCTCTACTGACAGTTTTATTTTTCTATCAGAAGAACATGGTCATATCTTACCCTTTCCCCACTTTTCTCTTGAAATGACCAGTGGCTTTCCATTACACACAGGTTCAAATCCTAGGCCTGCTATTATATTTTCGTCTAAATCTAGTCTCACCCGTCTTCCTAACCTCATTTCTTACCACATATCTCCTTTCCCAAAACGTATCACATTCTTTCTTCCTTCAGAGCTTTAATATTTTTCTCCCATGGCTCAAAATGGCCTCTTCTGTTCCCACACTACATTTAACAAATTTCTCCTTAAAACCCCTTTCTAATGAGCTCTCTTCTGAGAATATTTCCTTCTGGCACTTGGTTGGTTACTCCACCATGTTCCCGTAATGCTTTGCACTTACCTCTAGTGTAGCAATTGTCACACTGGATAATAAGAAATTACTCAGACACTCATCCCCACCATTACTCTATGAGCCTTTTAACCTTTATTTCTCCAGCTCCTAACATAGGAAAGTATCCACATTGAATGAATAACATAAGAAGCAATAACAAAAGAGGAAAAATGGAGATGAAGTTACAAAGGCTTAAACAGAAATGTGTTTTAAGAAGTCATTTTGTCTAGAGATGCCTGGGTGGCTCAGTTGGTTTCATGATCTCACAGTTTATGAGTTCAGCCCCACATGGGGCTCTATGCTGACAGCACTGTCTGCAGCCTGCTTCAGATTCTGTCTTCCTTTCTCTCTGCTCCTCCCCACTCATGCACGCATATGCTCTCTCTCTCAAAAATAAACATTAAAAAAATTTTTTTAATAAAAGTCATTTTTTCTAGCCATTAGTCTCAGGAAAACAATATCACTTTGCTTAAATAGACTTCCAAGTTCCATCTTACCAAGTTCCTGATAGAAAATAAACCTCTACTATATAATTTTTCTTAAGGAAAATCCTACAATTCCTAAAAATCCTTTTGGGGTTTTGGGGGAACACACTCACAGCTTGCCTATACTATCTACCCTGCTCAACAACAGGATTCAAAGCCATAAACCTCTCACTGCTTTAGTAATGGCGAACTACAATGGTCTGAGAATTTGTATCAGAAGAAATATTATCCTGTCGGAAGACATGGCTAACCAATTTTGTCCTAATAAATTCCTCTTTCCCATTAGCGTACTCTCTTCTCAATTTCTGGTGGTCCCCAGAGCTTAGTAACCCTTTAATCATGCCTCCCTACCTCCCATGGCTAAGACTTAAAGTATGGGCTTTTGTTTCAACAAGGAAATTCCATTAAAAGCACACCAGAAGCAAACAGTTTTGCCTGTTGGTTTGCTGAAATTCTCTGCTCCACCAAAAACTTACCTTTCGCAATTAGATCCATCGAGTCCTTGAATTTTTCCTTTACACTAAACATGCATGGCTCCTTAAAAGAAGTTTGTTGAGGGGTCTCCTCCAAATGTTCCCTTTTGAACAGGTGTTTGGGAAAACAAATCTTTTTGTGTGCTGTCCAAAGTTCTTGGACCCCATCAAGTGTTTCCTTTTTTTTAATCTCCAAAGGTATGAATTTTACAGATTTTGGTTTTTGATGTTTATTTCTAAAAACATTTATAGAAGTACTTTGAACTTTATTCTGTGAGTAAAACAAAAATAAATTTAATAAAACTCAATTTTACTATTAATAGTATAATACAAAAATTATATAATACATCTTATAATAAAATTATATCCACTCATTGCATTTTACAAAGTACCTTTACTATATAAGACATTTACTATAAAGCACATGACAGTAATCAGATAAGGCAGATGTTATCCTTTATAGTTCTTCCAAAGCCCTTAACAAGAATGAGGGTTAGTTTTCACTTCCCAAAAAAAAAAAAAATGTAAATTCTAAAATAGTAATTTTCTCCTCACATGTGATATTTTCAAATGCAGTTTTAAAGTCCATTTTACAATAGAAGGTTTCAACTACTAGACATATTAAGAGTTTAATATTTTTCAAGCATCTTTGAAGAATTTTCAAATGTTCATAAAATGCTAACACTCCAAAACTTCTTTGTTGAACCAGAACTTACAGTTCTTATTGGAAGTAAGTTCTCAAGAAAAGCATATTAATAATCAGATATATATTTCAGATCCTTTCAATCACTTAATTCCTTCTTACTTTTGACTACCTTGAGCAGTAGAAATACAGTCCCAGGTCTCCAACAGGTAATTATCCAAACAATTATAACTGTTCTAGTCATTCTCTTGGCCCATAGACAGAGCTACGGCTCTCTGCCCTCATCACTCCCCTCCAGAAAAAAAGATTTATACAAATTCAAATTGTTGCCAACTCAAGATGCTAATAAAAAGATTTTAATAAGATAGTACTATGTTTTGCCAAGCAACCCAAGATAGAAGAGTATGCTCTTAGGATTGGATAAAATTCTTTAGAAAGGTCAAGTTTCTAAAATACATCTATCTAACTCTTTAGTTTTCAACCTATGTTTCTACTAGTGAAATCAATATAACTTGAAATCATTTTCAATTGGTTAGAGAAAAAAAATTAGTTAAGCAATGTTAACAATGTTGATTACAAAATTAAAACCACTTATGACCAGTTTCAGCCTAGAGGACCATTCAAAAGAAACCTAGGTAAAATTATATCCCCCTCACCTACAAGCATTTAAAATTATTTAAAGTCTTTATCTAAAATTCAGTTGTTTTTTTTAAATTTTTTTTCAACGTTTTTTATTTATTTTTGGGACAGAGAGAGACAGAGCATGAACGAGGGAGGGGCAGAGAGAGAGGGAGACACAGAATCGGAAACAGGCTCCAGGCTCTGAGCCATCAGCCCGACGCGGGGCTCGAACTCACGGACCGCGAGATCGTGACCTGGCTGAAGTCGGACGCTTAACCGACTGCGCCACCCAGGCGCCCCTAAAATTCAGTTTTTAAAAAAAGTATTCAAGGGGCACCTGGGTGACTCAGTTAAGCATCCAACTTCTGCTCTGGTCATGACCTCACAGTTTATGGGTTCGAGACCTGTGTTGGGCTCTGTGCTGACAGCTCAGAGCCTGAAGCCTGCTTCGGATTCTGTGTCTCCCTCTCTCTCTGCCTCTCCCCCTTCCTCCCCCTTCTTCTCTCTCAAAAATTAATAAACATTTAAAAAATGTAAGTATTCAAAAAGCAGTAGTATGATGTGGCACACAGTAAGCCATCCTAAGATCCCCTTCCCTCACCTGTCTCCCCAAAGACCCATTTCTCACAATAGCTGCTGCTCCCCTACAATTTCTCATCTCGTCTGCAGATGCTATCCTCTAAAATTTCAACCTGCGATTCCTGTCTTATTCCTGGCTTATTGCTGACCGATTCCCTCACACTCCCACCTTCCAAATCTATGCCATTCAGCAAATATTCATTGAACCAACCACAAAGCTTGTTGCTGGAGATGCAACATTCACAAAAGAGTCACGGCCCTCAACGGATGGTCAGACTGGTAAAGGGCTCTAATGCAAAGTGATATGAAAGGAGATTCAGGGGAGAATGTCATTCTGGGGGCATGGGAAAGACACATCTCACAGTATATTTTCTAGTTTAGCTTTATCTAATAGTGTTTAAAGAGGGATATTTATTTGAGATAGTTAATTCAAATATTTGTTATAATTCATTAAAAGAAAACATTAAAAATTGGATTAAATTTGCAAATTAAATATATATATAATCAAATAATCTGTATATTTATAAAATCTTATTTTTAAATGCAACCTAAAATCAATTTTTATATCTAGTGAAGATTTCATTTTCTCTTCTATTCAGAATCTATTAGGGTTCATGCAACCATTTGGAACAATCAGTGTAGTATACAAAAATAGTTATTAGTTTTCTGAAAAATAAGTTAGATAAATGGAAAGCATTAACCTCATTTACTTTCTCATAATGTTGGGCAATGAGAGTTTTTGCTTCTTGAAAAAAATCTTGCTTGGTGATCTCTAATATGCGACCTAAAACAGAAACACAAAATGTTTTGTTTTGTTTTTTTAATGTAGTTAATGTACTTTCTTGATCACAAATGGCAAAACTATGAAATTAAAATTTGGGCAGTGATGAATCTTGCAGGATATTATAAAAGGTAAGTGTTACAAGTGGATGTTGTAAGTGAATGCAAAAGAAGTTCACGGAATGATCCTTCAACATAATATTTTACTTTAAAAAAACATCGGCTTACAATGATGAGAGTGGTAAGGTAGATATCCTCATTTACTTAAGTCCAGGGAAACCAAACAAAACACACAAAATCGAAATCTCCTTCAGCTCTTCAAGTTCTTTAAATGTTACTATATAGAAGACATGATATGTTTTGGGCACAGAAATTACTAACGAATCTAAACGTATTTTGTATATCTGATGACTAATTCATATGTCTGTACATTTCTTCAAGAATATTTACCTTATATCTAGATGTTAAAATTATAACTACAAAATAAATTCAATAGGTTTACTGAGTAGGAATAGCAATGAAATAAAAAAATACACAACTACAAATGAGTAAATAACAATAACTCTTATTTATATTCTCCTAAGATTCTCATTCTTTTTATCCAGAGCTACATATAGAATTCTACAGCATGTACATAGACTACATTATTCTCAGTCTTGTCTAAAATTTCCTCCTTAAGAGGTTAGAGTGGGAGAGAACCAAAGCATAAGAGACTCTTAAAAACTGAGAACAAACTGAGGATTGACGGGGGGTGGGAGGGAGGGGAGGGTGGGTGATGGGTATTGAGGAGGGCACCTTTTGGGATGAGCACTGGGTGTTGTATGGAAACCAATTTGACAATAAATTTCATATATTGAAAAAAAATAAAAAAAATTACCAAAAAAAATAAAAAATAAAAAATAAATAAATAAAATTTCCTCCTTAGAGGAAAGGAGGATCAAAATTTTTCTCTTTTCAGCCATTCAAATTTTAAGCAATTAGAAACTTCATCTTCACAAAAATCAAAACCTTAATAAGATACTGTCTTACTTCATGTGGGCTGCTATAACAAAATGCCATAGGCCAGGTAACTTACAAGCAATAGACATTTATTTCTCACAATTCTGGAGGCTGGGAGTACTAGATCAGGGTGTCAGCATGGTCAGGTGAGGGTATCCTCACATGATAGAAAGGACTAGGGAGCTCTCTGGGGCCTCTTCTATAAAAGCACTAATCCCATTAAACCCTTTGATGAGGGTCCCACCCTCATGACCTAATCCCCTTCTAATACCATCACCTTTGGGGGTTGGATTTCAACATTCCAATTTCCAAGGGTAGGGGTGGGGGGCAACATTCAGATCATAGCCACCACATACCCACCAGAATGGCTAAAATTGAAAACACTCATAACAGCCAATATTGGCGAGTCTGCAGAGCACTGGTAGGAACGTAAGATCATCAGTTTGGAAAAGATACAAAAATTTCTTATAAAACTTAATATACATGTATCCTGTGACCTAGCAATCCCACCCCTAGGTGTTTATCAAAGAGAATGAAGCATATATTTACAAAAGAGTTGTACCAGAATGCTCATAGAAGCTTTATTCATAATAGTTCCAAATTGGAAACAGCCCAGATGTGTATCAACAAGAGAACAGCAAACTGTAGTATATTTACACAATAAAATACCACTAAGCAACAAAAAAGATTCAAACTACTGACACACACAACAACATGAATGAACTTCAAAAACATTATGCAAAGTAAGCATCCTTACACACACACACAATATAATACTTTATCATTCCACTTCTATGAAGTTCTAGTGCAAACACAGCTAACATATGGGAGAAAAAAAAAAGAACTGTTTTTCTGGTGGGAGATGGCATGAAGTGACTGAAAAGGAACATGAAGGAAATTTCTAGAGTAATGGTAAGCATTCTATATTTTGATACAGAGTGGATCACACAGGCATATGTAATTAACTCAGTGAATATATGTCTAAGATGTTGGCATTTTGTTGTTGTACATTTTATACTAATAGAATAAAAATATAAACAAGTAATGAAGTCTGACTATGATATGCATGTTGATGCATGGATATGAAATAAATCAAATACAGTAAAATATTCATGGTAAGAACTGGGTGGTAGGTCTATGGGTGTTAATTTAAAATTCTTTCAAGCTTTCTATATGTTTGAAATTTTCATAACAAAATATTGGAGACAAGTTCTCTCTTCATTCCTTCACGAAATCTCCCCTTGCTTTTCCACATGTAGACTCATGGGCCACAGGTAGCTGTTCCTTTGGGGCAATGCCATCCGAAGGATTGAAGCCTGGGAGAAGAACTTAGCAATAAAGGAGAGAGACAACTGGACTCTAGCACCCCCTTAAAAATGCTGGGTTAGAAGAAAAAGCATTTACTAAGTTGTCCCATCAATGGGCATTAGAATTGTTTCTGTGTAGTCATTCTAGAAAAAACATCTTTTCTTGCTCTCAGGCTTCTTCCTTCCTTCCATTCATACCTATACCATGGAAAGTGGTGTATGTAAGTCATGTCAAACTCAAATATCCTGTCCACCACACACTTGCCACTGTGTCTCCCCACATTCAGAGCTATTTACATATTTCTAAGGATAATGATTGGTGGGTTTTTTTAATTCTTTCCAATAAAAAAAAATATTTGTCAAGACTTCACGCATGTGCTTTTGGAAAAGTATACATATTCTTTGTACAGATCAGAGCACAAAGTCACATGTGAATCATAAAATATTTCATTATAAATATCATCACTCAAACCATAAGATGCACTGTCCTCACATGGAAGAGACAGGAGTTCAGGAATTAAAACTGTCTGTCAAGTTTGAACTAAAATCCAAATCCACTTTGAGGGGTCTTCTAAACAGACCATGTACTTCCCAGAGGAAAGGCAGTAACATATTCTGAGGGGTGACTCCACAATTTATCCTCTTTATCTTCCTCTCATGATGAGCTTTCCTCCTTCAAATCCATCCTTCTGACTAATGGAATCTCCCTTATAATTACAGCACCTCCATGTGTCATACACATGACAAACAATATAACTTATTCATAGATGAGATGGTTAAGTCACTGAGTTTTGGTGAAACTATTTTGTCTTCATTCCAAACAAGACCTTGAAGATGATCTAATCTTCATGTATAGGCAAAGCTCTGACACGCCGAGGGCCCAAATGCCTACTGAAGTCAGCTAAGCTGGAAGCCTACACAGGAGCCGTTCTTGTGAGTTGCTTTCTGCTTTTTCCTACACATCTGCTTCTTTTGCTGAAGCCATGCACTCCTTTTGAGTACTGAAGACTCCAATGAGGTTTGCCTGTTCACTCTAGTAAAATATTTGCATTTCATTGCCACTTTCTGCTATGGACAAAAGATATGTATTGCCCCAAATTCATATGTTGAAACCTAATGCCTGATAGATGGTATTAGGAGGTGGGGCTTTTGGGAAGTGATTTGGTCATGAAGATGAAGCCCTCATGATTGAGATTAGTACCCTTATGAAGAAGCCTCCAGAGAGGTAGGTAGTCCCTTCCATCCTGTGAACATACAGTGAGAAGACATCCATCAGTGAGGAAGCAGGCCTCACCAGACATCAAATCTGCTGCCACCATTATCTCGGACTTCCCAGTCTCCAGAACTGTGAGAAGTAAATTTCTGTTGCTTATAAGCCACTCAGAATATGATACTTTGTTACAGCAGCCTGAATAGACCAAGACACTTTCATTTCAAGCTGTCAATCCTGAGTCCTTATTGTAATTTAATGTCCTGATAAAGCTGTTCTGATTTTCCCCCTCATAACTATAAATTGGCCTTAGACAGAGGAGATAAATTCCCAAGTCAGCATTATACTCCTAGCTGGGCTTTTTGATGACTGCTGTGTCTGATTCTCACCAAGAGCCACCTGTCACCTCTGAACTGTGGAGGAGTTAGTATACACCCTGGCAACCCCAATGGCCTTCCTGGAGCCAGCAAGTAGATTCTGACTCATTGAGGGACTGCCACAACGAACTCATACAGTGAAGCCATGAAGTTCTTGAACACAACAAGGCCTGGGATTGTTCTTAAAAGGGCAGAGAAAGGCAGCCACCATCAAAAGAGAGCAACTTCTCACAGACCCTAAAACGACTCCAACTGAAGACATGTAGATACACTGACTCCAGGTCAGCAATCCCAAGCCCTCACTGGCATTTAAGATGCTGAGGCAGTTGTTCTGATGTTCTCTTGTAACTAAAAATTAGCCTTTGAACCAAAAAGTTAAATTCGTAAAGTAGCACAAGAGAATTCATATCTCAGGCCCTTAGAAAAGGCAAAGCTCTAGTGTGTGTTCCTTAACTTTATAATTTCTAAGAATCTTTATATATTCAACAAATGAGTCTAAAATTATGAGAAATTAAGCAATTTTGATGTTAAGAATCCATCCAGTTAATAATCTTTGAAGCTTCTGTTTCTCTGTTCATAATAGGGTAAGTATACAAGCATGCAGATTTTATACATTCAAGAGTGCATTAGAACTTCAATTATTAAAAGGAAGCTGTCAAGGTCTGCTCCTTCTCTTAAAAAAATCTATAATTAAAGCTTTGTTTACTTGCAGATACACATCCATAGCATATAGAATGACTTTTAAGAGCTCTCATTCCTGAGTCACACTATTTTGGTCTTGAATTACAATTTGCTCATGAACCTTATTTTATTGTCTTAAGCCTTCGTTTTCTCATTTGTAAAATGAGAACAATAATAAGAATATATCTTGCACAGAGTTTTGAGGATTCAATTGCACTTGGTTACAAAGCACTTAGCACAGAGGCTGGCACATAACAAGCTTTCAATCAATGTGAGCAATTATTACTGTAGTTACTGTGGTATTCCTCTCATTGAGCTAAACTTTTCTCCAACCATGTTTATATAATTAATTTCGTCAGTCAGTTCTCATTTCTTCAGTAGCACAAAGATAGATTTCAACTTTCTAAATTAGTTTGAATAAATCTGGTCTTATTATAGTTCTTTTTATCCAAAATTAATTAATTAATAGGTTTGAAAATAATACAATTTCTTTATACTTTGGATTCCTTAAGTTACTAAACCCCCCAAAGCAGTAAAAAATCATTATAAGCAGTAACAAATATTTTATGATAAAGTTCATGAAGAGATTTAAATACTTATACTACTTACATAAAACATGAGTACAAATATTAACATTTCTATGGGGGAAGATAATGAATTTCTAATGCCAAATGATTTCACTAGCCTAAAATTGTTTTCTTGCGTTTATTTTATATTTTTTTTAAAAACTCACTCTTCCTATATCATCAGTTTAATGCTATTATGATAGATAGTTCATAAAACTTCATATTTTTCTCAATGCTTTGGAGGTTCTGTGTAATTGCTCTAGTAAATCTCTGAAGTGAAGACACCAGAAGATCTAATTTTGGAAGTTATGACAGGGAACAAATCATTGGCCATCCTTGATTATATCATTGAAAAAAATCTTTTCTGCCCCTAGAAAAACCAAGGGACTAGCAAACATGTGTTTGGTAATTTGTTGTAGCAGCAACACAATACTAATACAAATTGTTTACTTGTTCTTCTGTTGATGGACATTATGGCTATTCCAAGTTTGGAGCAATTGTGAATAACACTGCTATGAGCATTTTTGCACAATGCATTTGGTGGAAATTTTTCACTTGTTTTGTGGAATAAGAATAAAAAATAAGAATAAGAATAAAATTTCTGGGTCATAAAAAAAAATAACTGGCCTTACTAAGAGAGTTTCTATCCTTCCTACTAACAGGTTCCATTCTTCAGAGACATCACAAAAATTTACTACGGAGATATCCTGAACAAAGATGTATGCCTACATGGCTAATGCCTTCTTTGCCTCTATAGTCAAAGTAAGTGCCTATGTGTTTGATCTCACAGATGTTAGAAAAGCCATACCTCAGACTCAAAGAGATTTAGTTCAGCATATGTTCATTAAGCACCTACTAAGTCCCAGATGCTAAATGTGCTAAATTTGGTGCTGATTTGGTGCTAAATGTGCTGAAATAAATAGGACATTAGGTAGCCCTGCCTTCCAGGTACTTAGAGCCTAATGCCAGGAAAAAAAATATATATTGTAAATAAACGCCATGACATTCAGTATGCACATACATTGTGATGGAGGCCAATGTAAGTCACTAACACCCCCTACTGCCAGCTTGCTAATGTATGAATTTCCCTTTAAAGATATGAGACTTTGCATTGTATTATTAGAGATAAGGCTTAAAACAGAAATATCCCAAGAGAAATAAAACAGTGAATCAAATCCAGACTAAGACAGTGGTTTTAAAACTGTGCTTCATCAATTTCATGTGCCTTCAGGGCCCTTCCTTCTTTCAATCACAGAAGCTCAGACCTTATCTGTTTTACATATTTGAACTCTTCCTAAGTTTTCATTTTGTAGGAAATATCCCTTGGCTAAAAATAACAAACACACAGCAAACAAGTAAAAAAACAAATTAACAAAGGTTTGAATATTACTTTGTGTGCTGAAAGATCTCCTTCTAAAAGCAGGTTCAGAGGACGGGCAGGATTAAGTCAGGGGAGGGGAGAAGCTTAGAGACAAGGTGCAGGAGAGAGAAGCTGAAACTAAGATGGTTTAATTTGTTCCAGGGCAAGGAGTTGTGGAAACCAGAATGTGAAGGGAAGCTCTTTGAAGAGAAACCTCAAAGAAAATAGTTTATATTCAATTCCACTACACTTAAGAAAATATAATTTATCTAATTTCTTTTCAAAAAGAATTTATTTTTTTAAAGATTATTTTGAGAGAATATGCGAGAGCGCACAAGCAGGGGAGGGGCAGAGAGAGAATCCCAAGCAGGCTTCTTGATGTCAGCCCAGAGCCTGATGCAGGGCTCAATCTCACAAATTGTGAGATCATGACCTGAGCCGAAATCAAGAGTTGGATACTTAACCAACTGAGCCACCTAGGCGCCCCCCCAAAAAACCAAACGAAACCCAAATTCCAAGTGGCATATGGCTATCATCTCCTAAAACACATATTTGACAATTTTTTCCACAACACATTCTCCATTAAGACCCAACTCTTCAGTTCCATTGTAACAGCATTCTGTTGAGTTGTCTCTTACACACTTTTCCTCACTTCCCCACTTTCTTTATTCCTTCTTTACCCAAGTGGTTTATCGTCTTTACAACAATAAACTAATTAAGGTTTCTACCTACCTCAGGGAGATTTTACAGTGTACTTCCCCTCCAAAACAATCTCTCTATGTTAATCTTTCCCAGAGTGGGATTAGGTTGCTAAGGAGATACACAGGAATTACCAGCTCTCAGTATCAAGACTTCAAATATAACTTAATTAATTATGGACATGACCCTAAGGCAAAATGGAACTAGAGAACATTCCTCCTCTACTTTATGGATCTTCTTCCCTTCTGTCCTATACATCTTAAAAATGTGCTGTATTATCCGGATAGAGAGTTAAAGTAATCCACATAGCGCTCTATTTGTAGCACAGAATACAAGCTGGCTGGCCTGTATCATATACTGCCTGGGGTCACAAGAGTCAAAGAGAGGTAGCCTAACAGGAAATCTTAATGATCTCAGCCTCTATGCAGCACTCTATGTTTCTCAATCTGGTTACCTAAGCCTAAATTTAAGGTTACCTGCATGTTGCCAAGTCTAGATTAGCTCTAAATGAAATACAATGTGAAGGGTGCCTGGGTGGCTCAGTTAAGTGTCCGACTTCAGCTCAGGTCATGATCTTGTGGTTTGTGGGTTCGAGCCCCGCATTGGGCTCTGTGCTGACAGCTCAGAGCCTGGAGCCTGCTTCAGATTCTGTGTCTCCTTCTCTCTCTGCCCCTGCCCTGCTCGCACTCTGTCTCTCTCTCAATCTCTCAAAAATAAATAAACATTTTTTAAAAAAATTCTTTTTAAATAAATACAATGTGAGCCTAATATAGACACATTTCTAAAAGTGAAAAAGATGAAATTAATTTTAATAACATACATAACTGTTATAGATTTTATTTAAAGGATATATATCCAAATATTATCATTTCCACATCAATCGATATTAAAAATTAATGATATTTACATTCTTTTTTTGTTGTCTTCAAAAATCATGTATATATTTTACACTTATATACCTCTCAATTCAGATGTTGGTCTTTAATCAAAAATAATCTATTCAGGTTCTCTAAAATATCCACTTGCAAAAGTATATCCACATACTCAAGTTCCTCTAAACATGGTTAAAAGTTTTCCAATAACTGAGTTAAATATTTTAATAAATCAAATTACATTGAAATTAAAATTAATTACATTGAAATTAAAAGAATTAAAATCAAACACTCAATCCTTAGTTTGACTGGTCACATTTTAAGCAATCAATAGCCATATGTGGCCAGTAGATACCATGTTGGACAGCACACTAAATTAAAAGTTGCTATAGATCTCTCAAAGGTTGGTTATATTTAAATTTTTTTTTTCAACGTTTATTTATTTTTGGGACAGAGAGAGACAGAGCATGAACGGGGGAGGGGCAGAGAGAGAGGGAGACACAGAATCGTTAACAGGCTCCAGGCTCTGAGCCATCAGCCCAGAGCCCGACGCCGGGCTCGAATTCACGGACCGCGAGATCGTGACCTGGCTGAAGTCGGACGCTTAACCGACTGCGCCACCCAGGCGCCCCAAAGGTTGGTTATATTTAAATAAAGGGAATGAGGTGGATTCTTACAAGGTACACCAGTAACTTTAGTGCTCCAGATATTAATAATTAGAAGTTTCTCAAAACTGTTGGAACACCATGCGTTGCGCACTGAGTCGTTAGGGAAGTGCAATACTCACCTTCTGCTTTATCAGACATAACTTCCGCAGCAGTTATGATGGGCGGTTAGGGTGATCTTTTTTGAGAGCTGAGTTCCAAGTCCCTAAACACAATCACATTAAATACTGCATTGATAATAAATACTTGCTTTTATCTATTTCTTTCACCCACTCATGAAAAAAAAATAGGATGATTAACACTTTTTATACATCACTCCTCTGCTCTAAAATCTCCTATGCCTGCCACTTCTTTTTTTTTTTAATTTTTAACATTTATTCATTTTTGAGAGACAGGGAGAGACAGAGTATGAGCAGGGAAGGGGCAGAGACAGAGGGAGACACAGAATCCGAAGCAGGCTCCAGGCTCTGAGCTGTCAGCACAGAGCCTGACTCGGGGCTCAAACTCATGAACTGCGAGATCATGACTTGAGCCGAAGTCAGACGCTCAACCGACTAAGCCACCCAGGTGCCCCTATGCCTGCCACTTCTAAAGACAGTAACCATAAAAACTAGCATTGGGTAGGGCTCTGTGGTTTACCAAATGCTTGTGTGTGTATATATATATATCACCTTACTGATTCCAAACAACCTGACTGGAACTTATCCCATTTTTGGCAGATGTGGAAACTGGAGCTCAGAGATGTGAAACAACTTGTCAAAGTAAGCATATATTTAGTGGCATGTACAGAACTCAAATCCAGATCTTTGGGCCCAATTCCCTATGCAGGCCCCTCTGAATTCTCACTATTTTCCCACTAATATCCAGTTAATACCTGGCACATACCTTACACATCCTTGCCTTGAGCCAACACACTTGAGCTTAGGTTGACATTAGTTTTCTACTCAGAATGCCCCGTTCTCACACCTTTATTTTCTTATGTCCTACCCATCCTTACAACATAGGTTCAAATCCTACCTCCTCCATGATCACCCCAGCCTCTAGGGGCCTGTTCTTGCAAACATAGTAGTTATGAGGTCCATGCCTCTTACTTGAAACTTAGTACATGCTTCTGTGTAGGGAGCTAAAAAAACAAACAAAAAAACAGAGTGAAAGATATAAATAGAAGTTCTGTATTCTTAATTAAACTCTAAGTGCCTTGAAAACCACAGTGTACTTTATACCAGTGGCTCCTCAACCCTGGATGTCTATTTAAGTTGCCTGGGTGGGAAATGGTTAAAAATAAAATCAAAGTCTAGAGTTGGGCCTAGGAATCTGTGTTTTTTTGTTTTTGTTTTTGTTTTTTGTTTTTTTTTAAGTTTCCCAAAAGATTCAAAGGTTCAGCTGGAGGAGTGAACCACTGCCTTTTGCCTTGAACTTCCAATTCCCACCTCAGTGAATCATATTCTGGAAGTGCTCAGTAAAGGGCTGATAAACATGTTGACTAAGCTGAGCCCTTCTTCCTATGTTTGAAATTATCACTACTTCCAATGGATTATCCAAAATGCTTCAAATGTTACCCCAGGGAGTCAGAGGTTACCCCAGGGAGTCAAATGTTACCCCAGGGAGTCAAATGACCCCAGGGAGTCAGTTATACCAATGAATATTACTGTGTGCTCACATGACTTTATAATTAGAAATAGGAATATTAAATGCTTTACAGAGTCCCATGGACCCTCTTGTTCTAAAACCCTAGGTATAATTTTTAATTAGCTGACTAGAGCATCAAACTGTGGTGAAGTATTCAAGACCTTTTAAATACTTTGGGCATTATTTGAGTAAATGCACAAGCCATCATGGCCCTATGGAAGTCATGACTCTATGGCCACATGATCTTAGGTAAAAGGCTACAACACTTTTTCTCAGCTTCTACCCAGAGGGGGGGAAATATTGCAGTTAGTTTTAAAATAACAAATCTGAAACATCCAAAAATGATTCATTCTCAAATTGTCAGCATTATACCATGGGCAAGAGTACAGACCATGTACCTCATTTGCCTGATTGTACAAATGAACTGGGACAAATTGAAATACTACACCTCCCTTAGCAATTAACAATCAAAACTCATCTTCTGGTCTGGCTTAATTACTGTCTCCTTTCCATTTAAATATAATAATAAAATAAAGGTGTTTTGTGCTCTGTCATTTTCTTGTTTTAATCTCCATACCAATGGACTCTTCTCTGGGGCGGTTGGCTCTTCCACCTTAATTCAGTATGCCAGGAGTGTCAGCCTGCATTAAATTGGCTGGCAAGAAAGCCATCCCACAGTCCTTTTAATGCACAAAACTAGCCAAGCATCCTAAGGGGTGCTGGTGTGGTAATGTCCCCACAAACCCAAGGTGATAGGGAGTAACTGAGACAGAATCTGGGGGTGGATGAAGTCTTTGTAGTCTACAACAAGTGTGAAAATATTCCATGGATCAGAGTATAAAGCAAATGGAAAAGTCATCAGATAGACAGAGGTGTCCATTTCCTAGAAAATGATGAGGATGGAACTGATTAAAGATACAGAGCACAGAATATCAGATAGGGTCCCTCTCCACTTTCCATCCCCAGCAGACAGTCATGAAATGTTGTGTACCTCCTGATATATTGATCAATTTCAATTAATAAGAGCAAATCTAGTATCTGGGTTTTACAAGGGGTACTTCATCCATTTTGGAAGAAAAGGCAAACACATAAGTCAAAATTTTAAATAAAATCCAAACAACTGTATGGCAGATGCCATAAGAAAGCCTGTGAGCTTTGTAAATAAGTGATATAAACCCATGAGTGCCATGAGTTCAAATGAAGACAAGACCACTGAAGGCTAAGAAAGGACTGAAGAAATGCATCAAAGGGAGACTGAGCAAAATCTGGAAGGGTGACTGTTGAGGTAACAGTGAAATTTTGAAAAACTGGTTCAGCACAGGCATCAACCAATTAGAAGTGGATGCTGGCCAGCACACCTGTATGGTACTGAGTATCAGTCCCGAGTGGGTCAGGTTGGCTGCTTTAAGAGGAACAGAGAAGCAGGCAGGTGAGAGAAACAGCAAATGTAAGGTGATAAAGCACATGGACAGCAAATAGTGGCTCTGATTTAAGCAGAGGGTTAGACTATATGCTGTTGAAGTGGGCAACAAACCATTGAAATATTTTGAAGCAAGCAATGACATAAGCAGGATTCTCTTTTCTTTCATGCTTCAGTCTCAGTGCCTTAAACAGGACCTAGCATTTAGAAGGATTTCAAAAACTGTTTGGGGAATGAGTAATTGTGTCAACAGGATGCTGGAAAGGGATGCCCTACCTTCTCATGTCTTTTCAGGCACATCTGTGAAAAAGTCCTTCCACCCCCTCTCCTCCCGTAGATGCTCAAGGCTCTCCTATCAGGTTATAGGAATGCTAAGGGTTTCTAATTCTATTTCTATGTGGATAAAAAAAGCAAGCAGAAGTGGAAACAGCATTTCCCTACCTTATCTCCTTAGCTTATCCTTCCAAAGTAGGTGACTGGGAAGAATTTATCATGGTACCTTATACAATTAAGGATCCTGGTGACAAAACAAAACAAAACAAAACAACAAAAACAAAAACCTGCCCTATGGTATTCAGCAGGACTTGGGGAAACACGTCATGGTCCATCGATGTAGACAGTCAGTTTCAACAGTCAAGATAAGGGTGAATGAGAGCAATGCTCCTAACCTTCAATCACATGTTAGTCCCTCCCCACTTCTCCATGTTAGAAATTGCACTTATATCCACCCAGTTACTCAAGCCATAAAACATTGACTCCTCTGTATTTTTACCTACCACATGCAATCCATCAAGTCTTCTACATTTTTAACTTCAAAATACATCTGCTTCTCCTCATCTTCCCTCTTCCCAGTCACAATCATTTCATTCTTGGAATGCTGAAATAGCCCCCTACCTGCTCTCTCAATTTCCAATCTAATCCTATTCCCATTCATTCTCCACACAACAGAAGTTGTCTTCTTAAATGTTTATCAGAGCATATCATTCCCTTTCCATTACTTTCAAATGCATTTAGAATAAAACCCAGCTTCTTGCCTTGGGCTTTTCTCTCTCTTGCAACTGAGTAAATATGGATGAAAAATATAGCACTGTCATCGCACAGCTCCATCCAGAACTGAGCCAAGGGGCTTGCTTTGACTTCTCTTAGCCTCAGCTTCCTTATTTGCAAAATAAAACTGTTGGGAAAGAAGACCTGGAAGGCCCCATTAGTTTCTAAAAACTGTTATTACATTGCTTTTGTATGCAATTCTAACTGGCCCCAAAACTCAAAAACTATGAAGTTAAGAGTTTGTGCTTCCCTCTAGTTCCTCTTCACTTTCCTGAGCAGAATATCCAAGAAAGTGGCCTAGGCCTGACCTCTTTCCATCACATCCCTGGTTGCAACCCTCCTCATGTGCTCTCTACCCTTGGCCACCAGGGTCTCCCTCTCAGGTTTTGTCCTGTCGCTTGTCCTGTTTCATTCCCTGATAAGTGTGAGCCCTCCTCCACTTTTTCTCTTTCAAGAAAACAAGGATCTTTGAGTCCTTTTCCAGATTTGTTTCCTAACTTCTCTCTGCCAAGTCTCCTTGTCCCTCAGACCAGATATCAGATATGCTGGCACCAAACCATAGGAATTAAAAAAAAAAAAAAAAGGAGTACAGGGAGAGAAAAGGAAACAGAACAAGTCCTCACTAGGTCCAATATAACAGAGCCAATATTAGACATCTATAATGGGTAAAAAGGTATACTCAGAGAATAGGAGAATAAAAAACTTATAACTGTATAATTAAAATTATGAACCAAATTAATGAGATAGCCATAAAATGAGTTGGAAAGAAGATAGTTTATATGAATTCACCAACACTAATATCAACTAAGCTGGGATCCTGGGGAACACATGTAACAGTGGCAAACATACTTCTTTCCTGAAGCAGAAACCTCCGATTGTCTAATTAACTTGGATGAAGACATTTCTCAGAGCCAGGAAGTGGGAAGGGAAAGGACATAATTGAATCATTAGGATATTGCCCCGGCTGACACAAATATCAGAATCTCAGAGCACTGTGGAGATAGCAAAGTTGGATTTCAGTCCTGATTCTGTCACTGCCAAAGTGTGTGATCTCAGCCAAACCACGTAACCTCATAGAATTCCACTTCCTTCCTGAATTCCTGTCTATAAGTGAAGAATTTAAAATAGACATACAATTCTTAAAAGAGCAGCTTCAACCTATGTTTAACGGAAACAGTTTCTCAGAAGTCAATGAGGACAATAGACGAAAGCCTGGCTGTTCTCACTCAAGAGAGTCTCAGACCTCCCTGCATGGCCCTCACTGCCACCAACACCAACCCAACACTCCAGGGTCGGAAAAGTCCAGTTGGTGACTACAGGTGCCTTGTGGGTGTAAGGTTCAACTTCATAAAACAGACATTATGCTGTGTTTCTTTGTGGGCTTGCATGGACACTGGCACTTAATTAGGAGATCCCAAATATTCCTGGTTTTACATAAAATATTTAGGTCTTCAAATCACCAAAGATAGCTATTAATTTCATTTCAATTAGCAAGTCATTAAAAAGGAGATGTTAAACTGAGAACACTCGCACATGATGCTTGAAAATACTCTAAGCTTAAATATACAAATTCTTTCCCATTTAGCTTCAATGTGTAAAACTGGTCCTTCTGAGCCATATGCAATAAGCTATAAAGTTTTTCTGTGTTCTTACCTTAGGGTTTTGATACAAAGATGGATAAAATAGGATTTGGGAACACATGAACATGTACATTTAAGGCCACTGAGAATCAAAGCTTACCAACAGGAGATGAGGGCCAGGGTTGGCAAGATAAGACTATCATTCCACAGTGGTCAAGTGTAGTAACTTGGCAGGGAGAGGGAAGCAATCAATGTCAGATGTAGCCATACTTCAGTAAAGAGATCAACTACTAGAGAGAACTGAAATATTGACTTTTAGTCCCTGAACTTTCCAAAATCATAAGCACAAAAATAACATACACAACATAGATAACTTTGACAAATCTAAGGAAAAGACAGACAATCTAATATAAAGGTAGGCAAATGATTGCAATGGACACCGCAAAGAGGATTTTCAATGGGAAATCAGCATGTGAAAAGATGGCTCAAAACTCATTGGTCATTAAGGAAACACAAAGTAAAACCACTACTACCACACACCCAAACAAATGGCTTTCACAAAATCCTAGGTGTTGGCAAGGATATAGAGCTACTGAAATATGCATTTACTGCCTGTTGGGAGTGTAAATTGGTAATCTCTGGAAAACTATTTGGCAGTATGTTCAAAACCCAAATAGGTTAAAAAAGAAGATGGCAGCATAGGAGGGCACTGGGCTCACCATGTCCTGCTGATCACTTAGATTCCACCCACACCTGCCTATATAACCCAGAAATCCACCAGAAGACTAGCAGAACAGACTCTCTGGAGCCAAGCATAGACAAGAGGCCCATGGAAGAGGGTAGGAAGGGCGGGGAGGCATTGTGCGCTACATGGACTGGTGGGAGGGAGCTGGGCAGTGGAGGGGCAGCCCCCCGGCAAGGCAGAGCCCCCAAGTCTGGCTTGCAAATGCGGAGGGGCCAGATGGAGTGTGTTCTGACAGCCAGCAGGACTTAACATCTGGAATGTTAAAAGTCAACAGCTCTGCTCGGAGAGTGGGAGGGCGAGAGGACACCGGGAGGGAGAGGTGTTGAGCCCTAGAAGACAGAACTCAGAACGGCGGGGAACAAAGGTGCTGTCAAGCACCATCTCCCTCTCCCATTCCCCAGCCAAAATCAAAGGGAACCAGTTCCCATCACTGAACTTACTTGCTTGTACCATACAAGCACCCAATGCTGTGCTTCTGTGGATCCATCCCTCCGACGAATATGCCTCCCTCCCAGAGCTGCAGGGCACACAGGGGACCACCTACGGCAAAGCAAGCTAAGCCTGCCCCTCCCGCCCCTACGCACCTTACAGATCCACCCCAGCTAATACACCAGATCCCATCAAAGCAGCACCACAAGCCTGGAAGTGTGCAAGTAGCCCGGACAGGGGCCACACCACTCCACAGTGAGTTGGGCCCTTGGGAGAGGGGAAGATAAGGTACACACCAGTCTGACTGAGGCCCCAGCGGTGGGCTGGGGGCAGACATCAGGTCTCACTGAGGCCCTGCCCACCAACACAAGTTTCTCCACACTGCACAGGGGAAGTGCCCTGCAGTTTCACACCACCCCAGGGGCTACCCAAAATGATGAAACAGAAGAATTCTCCTCAAAAGAAACTCCAGGAAGTAGTGACACTAACAAATTGATCAAAAATTATATAAGCAATATAACAGAACAAAAATTTAGAATAATAGTCATAAAATTAATCACAGGGCTTGAAAAAAGTATAGAGGACAGCAGAGAATCTTTTGCTACAGAGACCAAGGGACTAAGAAATAGTCATAAGGAGCTAAAAAATGCTATAAATGAGATGCAAAATAAAATGGAGGTGACCACAGCTTGGATTGAAGAGGCAGAGAAGAGAATAGGTGAATTAGAAGATAAAATTATGGAAAAAGAGGAAGCTGAGAAAAGAGAGATAAAAAAAAATCCAGCAGTATGAGGGGAGAATTACAGAATTAAGTCATGCAATCAAACAGAGCAATATCTGTATCATAGGTATTCCAGAAGAAGAAGAAGAGAAAGGGGCATAAAGTGTACTTGAACAAATCATAGCTGAGAACTTCCCTGATCTGGGGAAGGAAACAGGCATTGAAATCCAAGAGGCACAGAGAACTCTCTTCAGACGTAACTTGCATCAATCTTCTGCACGACACATCATAGTGAAACTGGAAAAATACAAGGATAAAGAAAATTCTGAAAGCAGCTAGGGATAAACACACTCTAACATAGAGGGAGACCCATAAGACTAGTGCCAGACCTATATACTGAAACTTGGCAGGCCAGAAAGGAATGGCAGGAAATCTTCAATGTGATGAACAGAAAAAAAATATGCAGCCGTGAATCCTTTATCCAGCAAGTCTGTCATTTACAATAGAAAGAGAGATAAAGGCCTTTCCAAACAAACAAAACCTTCAGGAATTAATCACCGTTAAACCAGCCCTACAAGAGATCCTAAGGGGGATTCTGTGAGTGAAATGTTGCAAGGACCACAAACTACCAGAGACATCACTACAAGCATGAAACCTACAGACATCACAGTGACTCTAAACCCATATCCTTCAATAATAACACTGAATGTAAATGGACTAAATGCTCCAACCAAACGACATAGGATATCAGAATAGATTAAAAAAAGCAAGATCCATCTATTTGTTGTCTACAAGAGACTCATTTTAGACCTGAAGACACCTTCAGATTGGAAGTGAGGGGATGGAGAAATATCTATCATGCTACTGGAAATCAAAAGAAAGCTGGAGTAGCCATACTTATATCAGACAAACTAGACTTCAAATTAAAGTCTGTAACAAGAGATGAAGAAGGGCATTACATAATAATTACAGGGTCCATACATCAGGAAGAGCTAGACATATAAATGTCTATGAGCCAAATACAAAGCCCTCAAATACATAAAACATCACAAACATAAGCAACCTTATTGATAAGAATGTGGTAATTGCAAGGGACTTTAATACTCCACTTGCAGCAATAGATAGATGATCTAGACACAGGATCAATAAAGAAACAAGGGTCCTGAATGATACATTGAATTGGATGGACTTGACAGGTATATTTAGAACTCTGCATCCCAAAGCTTCAAAATATACTTTCTTCTCGAATGCACATGGAACATTCTCCAAGATAGATCACATACTGGGTCACAAAACAGCCTTTCATAAGTACACAAGAATTGAGATCATACCATGCATACTTTCAGACCACAGTGCTATGAAACTTGAAATCAACCACAGGAAAAAGTCTGGAAAACCTCCAAAAGCATGGAGGTTAAAGAACACCCTACTAAAGAATGAATGGGTCAACCAGGCAATTATAGAAGAAATTTAAAAATATATGGAAACAAATGAAAATGAAAACACAACAATCCAAATGCTTTGGGATGCAGCGAAGGCCGTCCTCAGAGGAAAATACGTTGCAATCCAGCCTATATCAAGAAACAAGAAAAATCCCAAATACAAAATCTAAGGGCACACCTAAGGGAAATAGAAGCAGAACAGCAAGGACACCCCAAACCAAGCTGAAGAAGAGAAATAATAAAGATCAGAGCAGAAATAAACAATAAAGATTCTAAAAAAAAAAACTGTAGAAGCAGATCAATGAAACCAAGAGTTGGTTTTTTGAAAAAAATAAACAAAATTGATAAACCTCTAGCCAAGCTTCTCAAAAAGAAAAGGGAGAGGACTCAAATAGATAAAATCATGAATGAAAATGGAATTACTACAACCAAGCCCTCAGAAATACAAGCAATTATCAGCAAATACTATGAAAAATTATATGCCAACAAACTGGACAACCTGGAAGAAATGGACAAATTCCAAAGCACCCACACACTTCCAAAACTCAAACAGGAAGAAATAGAAAACTTGAACAGACCCATAAGCAGCAAAGAAATGGAATCAGTTATCAAAAATCTCCCAACAAATAAGAGTCCAGCACCAGATGGCTTCCCTGGGGAATTCTACCAGACATTTAAAGCAGAGATAATACCTATCCTTCTCAAGCTGTTCCAAAAAATAGAAAGGGAAGGAAAACTTCCAGACTCATTCTATGAAGCCAGCATTACTTTGATTCCTAAATCAGACAGAGACCCAGCAAAAAAAGAGAACTATAGGCCAATATCCCTGATGACTATGGATGCAAAAATTCTCAACAAGATACTAGCAAATCGAATTCAACAGCATATGAAAAGAATTCTTCACCATGATCAAGAGGGATTCATTCCTGGGATGCAGGGCTGGTTCAAAATTTGCAAATCAGTCAATGTGATACATCACATTAATAAAAGAAAAGATAAGAACCATATGATCCTGTCAATTGATGCAGAAAAAGCATTTGACAAAATTCAGCAACGTTTCTTAACAAAAACCCTCGAGAAAGTCAGGATAGAAGGAACATACTTAAACATCATAAAAGCCATTTATGAAAAGCGCACAGCTAACATCATCCTCGATGGGGAAAAACTGAGAGCTGACAACAGGGATGTCCACTCTCACCACTGTTGTTTCACATAGTGTTGGAAGTGCTAGCATCAGCACTCAGACAACAAAAGGAAATCAAAGGCATCAAAATTGGCAAAGATGAAGTCAAGCTTTCACTTTTTGCAGATGACATGATATTATACACGGGAAATCCGATAGACTCCACCAAAAGTCTGCTAGAACTGATACATGAATTCAACAAAGTCACAGGATACAAAATCAATGTACAGAAATCAGTTGCATTTTATACACTAAAAATGAAGCAACAGAATGACAAATAAAGAAACTGATCCCATTCACAATTGCACCCAGAATCATAAAATACCTAGGAATAAACCTACCAAAGATGTAAAACATCTGTATGCTGAAAACTATAGAAAGCTTATGAAGGAAATTGAGGAAGATATAAAGAAATGGAAAAACATTCCGTGCTCATGGATTGGAAGAATATTGTTAAAATGCCAATACTACCCAAAGCTAACTACACATTCAATGCAATCCCAATCAAAATTGCACCAGAATTCTTCTTGAAGCTGGAACAAACAATCCTAAAATTTGTATGGAACCACAAAAGACCCCAAATAGCCAATGTAATACTGAAGAAGAAGACCAAAGCAGGAGGCATCACAATCCCAGACTTTAGCCTCTACTCCAAAGCTGTAACCATCAAGACAGCAAGGTAATGGCACAAAAACAGACATAGACCAATGGAATAGAATAGAGACTCCAGAATTGGACCCACAAAAGTATGGCCAACTAATCTTTGACAAAGCAGGAAAGAGTATCCAAGGAAAAAAGACAGTCTCTTTAACAAATGGTGCTGGGAGAACTGGACAGCAACGTGCAGAAGGATGAAACTAGACCACTTTCTCACACCATTCACAAATTAAACTCAAAATGGATTAAGGACCTGAATGTGAGACAGGAAACCATCAAGACCCTAGAGGAGAAAGCAGGAAAAAACCTCTCTGACCTCAACCGCAGCAATTTCTTCCTTGACACATCCCCAAAGGCAAGGGAATTAAAAGCAAAAATGAACTATTGGGACCTCATGAAGATGAAAACCTTTTGCACTACAAAGGAAACAATCAATAAAACTAAAAGGCAACCAACAGAATGGGAATGACATATCAAAAAAAGAGTTAGTATCCAAAATCTATAAAGAATTCACCAAACTCCATACCCGAAAGACAAATAATCCAGTGCAGAAATGGGCAGAAGACATGAATAGACACTTCTCTAAAGAAGACATCCGGATGGCCAACAGGCACATGAAAAGATGCTCAACATCGCTCCTCGTCAGGGAAATACAAATCAAAACCACACTCAGATACCACCTCACGCCAGTCAGAGTGGTTAAAACGAACAAATCAGGAGACTATAGATGCTGGCGAGGATGTGGAGAAATGGGATTCCTCTTACACTATTGGTGGGAATGCAAACCGGTGCAGCTGCTCTGGAAAACAGTGTGGACATTCCTCAAAAAATTAAAAACAGATCTACCCTATGACCCAGCATTATCGCTGCTAGGAATTTACCCAAGGGATACAGGAGTGCTGATGCATAGGGGCACTTGTACCCCAATGTTTACAGCAGCACTTTCAACAATAGCCAAATTATGGAAATAGCCTAAATGTCCATCAACTGATGAATGGATAAAGAAATTGTGCGTTATACACACAATGGAATACCATGTGGCAATGAGAAAGAATGAAATACGGCCTTTTGTAGCAACGTGGATGGAACTGGAGAGTGTTATGCTAAGTGAAATAAGTCATACAGAGAAAGACAGATACCATATGTTTTCACTCTTTTGTGGATGCTGAGAAACTTAACAGAAGGCCATGGGGGAGGGGAAGGAAAAAAAAGTTAGAGAGAGAGGGAGCCAAAACATAAGAGACTCTTAAAAACTGAGAACAAACTGAGGGTTGATGGGGGGTGGGAGGGAGGGGAGGGTGGGTGATGAGCATTGAGGAGGGCACCTTTTGGGATGAGCTCTGGGTGTTGTATGGAAACCAATTTGACAATAAATTTCACATTAAGAGAAAAAAAGCTAAATATATGCCCAACTATGGCCCAGCCTCCCACTCCCAACAGAAACACTTTACAATGTATACTAAAAGACACATATAAGAATGATCACTGAGCCCAACACTATTCTGTAACAGGAAAAACTGGAAGCAACTCCAGTGTCCACTGACAGTAGAATAGATAAGTCGCAGCATATTCATACAATTCAATGTGTCACAGCAGTGAGAATGACCTGCTATACACACAGACATAACTGACTCTCTCTCTCTCTTTCTCTCTCTCTCTCTCTTTCTGTCTCACACACACACACACACACACACACACACACACACACACACGCAATCCTGAGATAATGCATGGAGAAGACAGAATGTATACCTCCATTAATGTAAAGTTCACAAAAGGCAAAATATTAATGGTAATAGAAAACAGGGTAATGGTGACCTTTCAGGGAAAGGGTGTAGTGTCTGATGCGGCACAAGGAAAGCCTATAGGGTGCTGGTAATGTTTATTTATCAGATGGTGGTTACACAGGCGTGTTTACTTTGTGAATATTCCTCAAGCTGTATACTGAGGAATTGTGCACTTTTCTGACAGTATGTTATACATCAATTTAAATTTAACAATACATTTTAAGTTTTAATTATTCGTTTTTCAAAGTAACCTATTAATCCTCTGAAAACACTATTTTCATCATTATAGTTTTATTTCTACTCTTCTTACTCCTTCTCAAAAGAAAAAATGAAGCTTAGAGCTTTGCTAAAAGCCAACAATATCTACACTAGAATGTAAGCCCCACTAGGGAAGGAACTAGTTTTTTTTTTATTTCTTTTGTGTCTTCCATAAGACTGATCACATGGCTAACCAAGCAATAAGTACCTCGTAAAAAATTTATTTGAATTCCTACAAGAAGTCCTCTAACATTATAATCTTAGTTTTCACAGAGTTCCTAATATTTATTTAGAAATCTCAGTACTACTAATTTTTCCATGTAATGTGTCATGATTTTTTGCAGTATGGCTAATGGACTTTGTTTGTTTGTTTCTTTAATGGAGCCAATGGTCTCTAGTGGGTGACACTGACATTAATAAATGACCAGCAAACAAATACATACTTCTAACTGATGATGTGTATGTACACAGGAAAAGTTCAGACTGCTGGGACCAAATGTAGCAGGAGGCTGGGTAAAGTCCCACAGGGTGGCCATTACAAAAGATTTTCTCAAAAAAGTGGCATCTGTGAAGTGATGGCTGAAGTGTGTTTCCTAGTTTCCTAGGCAAGAGGGTAGGGGAGGAAGTGCATTCATACATTATCTTGTTTACTCCTTCCAGCAGCTGGAGGAAGTAGTTAGGATTTCATTTCACTGCCTGGAGAAACTGAGGTTCAGTGAAATTCAAACAACTTTTCCAAGTTCCCACAGCTAGAATGGGGATTAAGGAGTGCACTTGTGGTGATGAGCACCAGGTGATGTATGGGATTGTTTAATTTTATGCACCTAGTTCCCTTGATAGGAAGACCATAATTATCCAAATGAGGAAAGGAACTAATTACTTTGGCCCAAATTGAGTAGTAATCACACACACACACACACACACACACACACACACACACACACACACACATCTCAATACATGCAGTTATGCCTTGGACAAGAATTGTGGCATGTTGGGACTCTGTTTCTCATGATTTTTCACAGATGAAAACTGTGCTGTTATAAAAGTACATTCTCTCAGCTATTAATCACACATGCCTTAAATAGAAGACATTAACATTTTATAAATAACAATAAAGAATGAAAGCCAGATTTTAAAGTAGCTCCTGCTTAGATGTTTAGGACATTATGTAAACAGCTAGAGACAACAATGAAAACACCATAAAGTTAATTACCACAAATTAAATAAAATAAATTAAAGGCCAGAACTGTTAAACTGTTTCAATGGAATTTGGCTGTGCTCAGATAGTCGCGTTGATGTTAAAGAGCTAGATCTAGAAATATGAACAAAATCATGAAATACTATAAATCCTGACATCTATTTTCAGATTTCTTCTTTCTCCATTACCTTATAACTTGATGGGCTATGAAATAGTTTTGGAGTTTATTTTAAATTTGGAAACAATTTTAGGAGTCGCCTTCTTGTTAGCCCTCATTTTATGGGTGAGAATGCAGCCGTATGGGGATGTGAGTGATTTGTCCAACTCAACACTGGGTTTGTGGACACCCTGGAACCAGAATTCACGTCTCCTGATTCCTGCTAAAGCACAATTTTCCCCAACAAAATTCCTTCCAGGAAATAGTACACCCCGTTCATGAATTCTTTCATGCCTTTACTTTCTATCTCTTCTGTGAATCAGTCCTTTTTTCCCTACTTTGTTCTAATAGAGACAATATAACATGGTGGTGAAGAGCAAAGACGGTAGGCTCAAGAGGACCTGGATTCAAGCTGAGGGCTTTGCACCTTCCTGGTCATTGTCCTTAGACATGGTGGGGGGGGGGGACCAATTCATCCCAGTTTGCCTAGGACTTTCCTGTTTTAAAACTGCAGGTCCTGAGTCTTGGCAGCCACCTCAGTCCCATATAAATTAGGTTAGCTATTTACTTAACTCCATAAGCTTGAACTCTTTTATCTGTAAAATATGGATCATCGTCATTCTTATGCCTCATAGTGCTGCTAGGAGACCAAATGAATGAATAACTGTATGAAACTATTCAGCATAGCTCCTAAGCCTGGCTCATCTAAGCCCTCATTTCCATATGGATCCTTTCCTCTTCCACCTCTCCATGTTAGAGATGTAGATTTGAAAGTCTGTAAGACTCAAGTGATATGTAAAGCCAAGAGAGAGAGAAAAGAGTTTCCTGAGAAACAGGACAAGCAGCTGACTTGTGGAGGGTGGGAATAGCACAGAAAGAAAGAAAGAGAGTGCCTTGAGGCACTTGGTCAGCATAATCAGACAAGAAATGAAAGAATTTCAGGGCAATGGCATGCTTGGAAAAACTTAGTAACAAATTCTACTCTTGAGTCTATAAACACATGCAGATTCCATAAAGGATTTCTTTTTTTTATTTTTTTAAATGTTTATTTATTTTTGAGAGACAGAGTATGAGCAGGGGAGGGGTAAGGAGAGAGAGGGAGACACAGAATCTGAAGCAGGCTCCAGGCTCTGAGCTGCCAGCACAGAGCCCAACACAGAGCTTGAACTCACAAGCCATGAGATCATGACCTGAGCTAAAGCCGGAAGCTTAACCAACTGAGCCACCCAAGTGTCCCTCCAAAAAGGATTTTTTAAAAGTAAGTGAAAAGAGGAAGTGAGAGTGAGGGGTAAATAGGTATAATACTTTGCTACATGGGATAACTTTAGAAACATGAAGAATCATCAAAAGAGACAAAAACACCTATAATTACCACATCACTGATATAGACAGTACCATATCTAGCATTTATATCTTTCTAGAAAAAAAATATCGAAGTGGAATAACATATTGAACAACAAATATCAAAACACCTATCTTTTTCTCACCAGATGTCTTCTTCAATATCTGGCTGAAGTCTTTTTCCCCAGGAGTGAGACAGGCCTGAATCAGGTAGAAATCTTTAGTAATCAGGAGTAGAAAACAAATGCAGAGTGGTGATAGCAAAGAAACTGTGAATACTGTTCTAGTTCCTAGACATAGGCAGAGGCTACTTGGAATTCAGTCGCAGTGGGAAACCCAGAACTCAGCCCAATTCCCACATCAGGTGCAGGATCAGGACCAGGCCCTGCTGAAAAACCACCAGATGAGAGAAGGCAGAAAATACAACTTCCAAACCATTCTTGGAGCAAGGACTTATCAAAAGCTCTATACTGGGGAGACAGATGATATACACATGTCCCACCACCTAGACCAGCCATACCAGCCACTGCCTCAGAGACAGAACTTGAAATATCATCAGTATCACAAGGGCAGGAGCCCCTAGGAACGAACCTAAGACCTGGTTCTGGAATGGAAAACACTGTGTCAACTACAGTACTATGAATCAGAATGCAGTGAGTATAAATAAAACATAAAAATATGATACAACTTCTACTCTATGTAAGCCTGAAAATTATTATAAAATCATTTCAAAATTACAAAACACATGCCCAAAACAAACACTAAGAAAGATACAGTTAATAAAATCAACAACTCTGTAGTAATTCACTCCATCAGAAATGAAAATGATAAAAGAATTGAAAATAAGTAGGTTAAGAATCCACCAAGAGACAGAGGAGGAAATAATATTCCTAAAAATATATATATGAAAATATGAAACAAAGAAGCCAGAAATAAAGACATAAAAAAAAATCAGAGCTTTCAGGATAAAAATACATCCCTCTTTTAGGGGCACCTGAGTGGCTCAGTCGGTTGAGTGTCTGACTTTGGCTCAGGTCACAATCTCACGGTTCATGAGTTCAAGCCCCACCTCAGAGTCTCTGCTGTCAGCGTGGAGCCTGCTTTGGATCCTCTGCCCCTCGTGGTCTCTGCACCTCCCCTGTTCACATGCATGTGCTCTCTCTTGCTCTCTCTCTCTCTCTCTCTCTCTCTCTCTCAAAAATAAACACTGAAAAATATATTCTTTGAAAAAATTTTATAAACTCAGTATACAGAATAAAATCTAGACTAGGTATGGTATAAGAAAAAATACTGAGGAATTTCCCAGAAGATAACAAAGATATAGATAAAAAGATTAAATAACAATCAAAATTTATAAAACATAGACTAAAAGATCCCAAAATGTGTATAAAAGAAGTTCCAGAAAGGAAAAAAAAGAACAAAAAGAAAAAGAAATGGAAAAAAGCAATGTTTGAAGAGCCAGTATTGAAAAATGACATGAATCTTGAGATTCAAAGTACACTCTGAATGCCAGGCAAGAAGAATAAAAATAAATCTATATCCAGACACTTCTTAGCATCAGGAATGAAGAGGAAAGAGTCATCTGTGCTCACTGTCTCTGATTTCTGTCTTCCCATTCTTTTTTGAACCCACTCTCATCAGGCTTTTGCCCTCACTACTCCATCTAAACTGCTTCTAATGGACTCTGTGATGTGCCAACCACAGCCTCTAGAAGAACTTACTCCCCAACTGCTAGAAACGCACCAGGAGACAGTTCTGACCCTTCCTGAGACTTCACTGGCTAAGGGAGTCACTTTGTCCAAAATCAGGGTCCTTTCCAGGACAGCCCACTTCCAATGACTAGTCAACATGGAGTTTATGCAGGTCCAGATACCTCACTCTGTCTCAACAGTAGAACTCCTCATGGGATTTGCTGCAACCTTCAATTAGACTGCATCACAGCCCAACTTCCTGCCTTCTTCCCTCCCTTTCACAGATGGCAATTATGAAAGTAATTCTTAGCAAACCTCTTACTCATCTCCATCTCAGAGTCTTACTCATCTCCATCTCCTCACAACCTGCCATTCCTTCTATCAAGGTCACTGATGACCTTCATGCTGTTAAACCCAACTGCCAATTCTTAGCCTTTATCTTGGCTCACCTATCAACTGTATTTTACATATTTCATCACTGACTCATTCTTGAAATGTTTTCTGCATTTGGCTCCTAGGAACCCCCACTGTCCTAGACCTTCTCTTACTTTTTTTTTACCTCCTCAGTATTTTTGCTGGTTCCTCCTCATCTCACTGACCTCAAAATATCAAAATGTCCCTAGGCTCAGACCTGGAATCTCTTTTCTTTTCCACTACATATATTTATTTTGTTATGTCATCCAGCCTCATGGCTTTAAATACTATCTCTATGTTTATGATTGGCAAATATGTATTTTCAGCCCAGCCCTCTCTCCTTGGCTAGTTCACATTCCCATTTGAGCATCATAAAGGCTTCTCAAATTTTTCATATTGAAAATGAATTCTAATCTTCCTCTGATAATTTTCCCAACATCAGCAAATGACATCTCCATTCTTCCTGGTACTAAGGCATCCCTGACTCCTTTTTTTTTTTTTTTTGTACATCCCACATCCTATCCATTGGCTAATCCTAAACCAGCAATACTTTCAAAATTGATTCAGAATCTGATAGCTAAGCACTACCTTCGCTATTAACACTCTAGTCCAAACCATTACTATCTCCCACCTAGATTATTAAAGTATCTCTAACTGGCCCCACTCTGCTCCCTGCCTCTATCCTATAATCTATTCTCAACCCAGCAACCAGAGCTATCCCACTAAGTCAGATCATGCCCTGCATTCAAAACCCACTGGTGGCTCACACAGCCCTATATTATCGGTTACCTCACTAACCTAATTTATTACCCAACCCCTTGCTCACTCTCCTGTAACTACACTGCTTTCCTGGTTGCCCTAGCCAGACAAGGCTTGCATCTGACCTCAAGACATTTACATTTGCTATTTGCTATGTCTGAAATGTTCTTCCTTCAGATCTCCACAAGGTACCAAACCCTCACTTCTTGCAGGTGTGTACTCAAATGTACCCTCTGAGCAAGGACTTCACCAGCCACCTATATACAATTGTGATCCCACCTCCCACAGCCCTCCCTTGCTCCCTCCTTGACTTACTTTCCTCCTTAGCACTAATACTATTTAGCATACCATGTGTTTTACTTGTGGCAGGGCAGAAACTGCTAGCTGACCCCCAAATGTGTTTTCTCTTCGTTCCTTCAGTCCACAGCTGAACTACTTTTCCCAGGCACCCTTGAAGTTAAATGTGAATAAGTGACTTCATCCTAGCCATGAGAATATGGGCCAAAGTGGTAAGTGCCATCTCCCAGACTAGCCCTTAGAAACCTCCCATGGTGGGGTGCCTGGATAGCTCAGTCAGTTAAGCGGCCAACTCTTGGTTTCGGCTCAGGTCACGATCTCACAGTTTGTGAGTTCAAGCCCCACATGAGGCTCTGCACTGACAGTGTGGAGCCTACTTAGGATTCCCTCTCCCTCTCTCTCTCTCTGCTCCTCTCTCCCTCTCTCTCTCTAAATAAATAAACTTAAAAACAAAACAAAACAAAACAAAAATAACCTCCCATGCCAGGGCGCCTGGATGGCTCAGTCAGTAAGCATCCAACTCTTGGTTTCAGCTCAGGTCACAATCTCACAGTTCGTGAGTTTGAGCCCCTCACCAGGCTCTGCGCTGACAGTGCCGAGCATGCTTCGGATCCTCTCTCTCTCCCTCTCTCTCTCTGCCCCTCCCACTTTATCTCTCTTTCTCTCAAAATAAATAATAAACTTTAGGGGGGAAAAAAAACTCCCATGTAATCCTCCACAATCTTTTCCCTCTCTGGCTGCTAGACTGTTGGTGACCCCAGCACAGCACCAGAACTAAATGTTAAAGATGACACGGTCACAAAGTAGAAGAAGCCTATATCTTGAGAACTCCCTAACTAGGAGCATCCATAACAGACAGTGTGAAAAATAAAAAATAAAATCTCAAAATATTAAGCCAATGATAATCAGGTGTTTAATTTATTATAATGGCTAGCTTTATCTTAGCTAATAGACTCACTTGTTAGACTGTAAGATCTTTGAGTGCAGGGAATTTTTACTGCTTTGTACACTGATGAATACCCAGTGCCTAGAGCACTAACTGTCGTCAATCAATAAATATTTGAATAATAATGAAAAAGTGAATTTAAAAGAACATAAATTCCACATAGAGAAAAGATAGGCCATATAGAAAAGAATGACAGCTTAGGCAAAAGCTCTAATCAGCAATGACAGTTGACAGAAGATAATATCTTAGAATATTAAAGGAAAGTAACAATAAACATAAAATTCAAAGTCAATATAAACTATCATATAAAAGTGAGAAGAAAATAAGGACTTTTAGAAGTATTAAGTCTAAGAAATTTTCACATACATACACGTACACACACAGATCCCCCTAAAATGAGGGACATACTTCAGTTAACAGACATACTTCAGTTAAGAAGAAAGTGAGTCTGGGGGCACCTGGGTGGCTCAGTTGGTTAAGCGTCCAACTTCAGCTCAGGTCATGATCTCGCGGTTTGTGAGTTCGAGCCCCGGCTCAGGTTCTGTGCTGACAGCTCAGAGCCTGGAGCCTGTTTCAGATTCTGTGTCTCCCTCTCTCTCTGCCCCTCCCCTGCTCATGCTCTGTGTCTCTCTGTCTCTCAATAATAAATAAACGTTGAAGAAGAAGAAGAAGAAGAAGAAGAAGAAGAAGAAGAAGAAGAAGAAAGTGAGTCTGAAAGGAATGAATGGAATGCAATAAAAAATATATAAGCACAGAAATATGATAATGTTTGTAAATATAAATAACTATTACCTACAAAATATTATGAGTAGTTAACATGGGCTTTTTTTCCATGGGAAACTAATTATTTTAGTGTGATTTATTTATTTATTTATTTATTTATTTATTTATTTATTTATTTTGAGAGAGAGCATGAGTGGGGAAGAGAAGAGAGAGAGGAGGACAGAGAATCTGAAGCCGGCTCTGTGCTAAGAGGCTGACAGCAGTGAGCCTGATGTGGGGCTCCAACTCACAAACTGTGAGATCACGATTTGAGCCAAAGTCAAATGCTCAACCAACTGAGTCACCCAGGCACCCCAATGTGAAACTAAAAATTTTAATATAATAACCAGGAAGGGGGCAGGGATGACCCAGAAGGGAGCAGTTTTCAGTGGATTAAAAGTTCAGGGCTCTTGTCTTGCTTAAGAGGAGAATAAATATACTGAGTAGTTTTTTAAGAAAAAATTAGAGGCATATATTTCCAATAACATATTAAGGATGACTTCTACTAGAACAGCAATATAACATATAGCTCTGAAACTATCAGAGGAATAATATATAATTACTGAAAACTCTATCGAGCCAAAAGAAGGCAGTAGAATGAAAAAAAAAAGCGAAGAAAAAAATTCAAATGGGAACCTAAGATGGTAAAATAAATATAAATTATTAATATTTATAAGTGCCATAAATATAAGTAGATTACACCCATCTTTGAATAGACAAAGATTATAGAATATAAAAAAATTTAACTAAAGGGTTTGTTTTAAAAGGTAGACTTAAAACCAAAGAACACAGAAAGATTGGAAATTCATGAAAAATATTTACCTACATATAATAACCAAAAAAAGCTATTACAACACTAATACTACATTAGATCAGACATTAGTCCAAAACAGACATTAGAGCAAAATTATTAATAGGAATGAAGAGGTACACTAAATCATGGTTAAGGAAACAATGCTTCAAGAAGTAGGACGATCATGAATTTGTACATGCCTAACAAAATAGGTCCAAACTTTTCAGTAATAAAATTACAAGGAAAAAATGTTAAAACAATTAGAGAGGGAGATTTTAACACACCACTATTATAAACATGGATCAAGTACATACAGAATGATAAGGATATAGATTTAACATTAGATGCTTGATGTAATATATGTTTTTAGAATCCTGCACAAATAAAAAATATACATTCTTTTCAAACACATATAAGGCATTTAAAACTTTCTTCCATACACTAAGTCACATGTAATGTCCCAATAAATGTTAAATATTTGAATAATACAATTGTTACAAATCAACAGTAAAGACAGTTTTTTTTAAGTGTACTCCTGAATAACTAACTAATTAAAGAGGACATCAAAAAGAGAATTATGAAATATTTAGAACAGGAAGTAAATGGAAACACCACAAGTTAAACTTGTGGAGGAATGCAGGCAAAGTAGAATCAAGAAGTAAATGTATTGCCTTAAATGTATTTATTAAATGAAACAAGTATTTAAAATAGCAATGCAGGGGCGCCTGGGTGGCTCAGTCAGTTAATCATACGACTTCAGCTCAGGTCATGATCTCGCGGTTTGTGAGTTCGAGCTCCACATTGGGCTCTGTGTGGGCAGCTAGGAGCCTGGAGCCTGCTTCAAATTCTGTGGCTCCCTCTCTCTCTGCCCCACCCCCACTCACATTCTGTCTCTCTCTCAAAAATAAATAAACATTCAAAAAAAATTTGTTTAAATAAAAAAATAAAATAGCTATTCAACTTTAACACACATAAAGCAAAATTTATTAAATTCAAAGAAAGTAGAAGAAACTAATAAAGAGCAAAAATGAGTATAATAGAAAACCACCACAAAAAATGAAACAGTAGAGATTATCACCAAAATCAAAAACAAGTCCTTTGTAAATACTGACAATATCTACAAGCCTCTAGGTACCACAAAAAGAAAGATGGGGGTGGGGGAGAGGAAGAGGAGGAGGAGGAGAAAACAGAGTGGGGAGGGAGGGAGGAAGGAAGGTGGGGGAGAAAGGGAGGAAGAAAGAAGGAAGAGAGGGAGAGGGTGGGAAGAAAGGACAGATGGACAAATAACCAATATTAGGAACAAAAGGAAAGGCTGAAGAGGATGGGGAGGGTAATCTAGACTTGTTAGAGTACTGGAGGCACCAAACAGGCCCAGGTAAGGCAGAATAGTGAGGAAGACTCAAAACACTCAGGAGCAGCATGAAGGCACTGAATTCTACAGGGGAGAAGAAATCACATAAAATAAGGAAGAAAAAAAAAACACAGAAAAGAGCATGAAACACACTAAAGGAAGAAGCAAGTGTAGAGCAGCATAAGGTAACCATATGCTAGCTCTTCAAGTATTTTCCTTTCTAAGTAGAAAACTAGCATTACATAAAATAAAATCCATTTAGAAAATGACTTTATTAAGAACTATTTATGCAAAATTATAATAATATAGCAGAAGGCTGAGAGTGAACTTAATTGTTCTTTTATACATCTGAGTAGCGCATTAACAGAAATCAAGGTATTCATTAAGAAAGGATGAACTGGGAGCTGGGGCTTCTCAGTGGCTCTGCTGGTTAAGCACCCGACTCTTAATCTCAGCTCAGGTCATGATCTCACGGTTCATGAAATCTAGCCCTGTACAGAGCCCTGCATGCAGCCCTGTCAGGCTCTGCGCTGACAGCATGGGGCCTGCTTAGGATTCTCGATTCTCTCACTCCCTCTGTCTCTCTCTCTCTGACCCTCAAAAAAAAAAAAAAAAAAAAAAAAAAAGAACAGCTGATGTTCCTCCAAAGAAAAATCCCACATCCAACTACCCACTAAAGGTCTGGTTCCTGATTTCATGTGCAACGAAACACCTTTTAGGTATGAAACACTGATCATTTTGTTTCATTTTTATTAAATAAAAATAATAAAACCACCAATGAACTCTGTGTTGTATTTGTGTATTTTACTTACATGTATGTATGAATTTATATTTTATATTCCTGAGATATTATTCAAAACAGTAGATTAGGTATAACTGTGAAGTCAATCTAAAATATAAAAATCCATGGGGCGCCTGGGTGGCGCAGTCGGTTAGGCGTCCGACTTCAGCCAGGTCACGATCTCGCGGTCCGTGAGTTCGAGCCCCGCGTCAGGCTCTGGGCTGATGGCTCAGAGCCTGGAGCCTGTTTCCGATTCTGTGTCTCCCTCTCTCTCTGCCCCTCCCCTGTTCATGCTCTGTCTCTCTCTGTCCCAAAAATAAATTAATGTTGAAAAAAAAATTTAAAATATAAAAATCCATATTTGCCTATATATTCTTGAGAAATGTTCTTCCCCCTTGTAGATATCTTTTCTCTGCACAGTGCTCTTGACCTATACTCAAAGGCTTTTATATTTTAATAGGGGAAAATACATCAAGAAATTGATCACTTGCCTTTAAGGAATTTGTATAAGAAAATATCAGATATTAGCAGACAGAGAATTTTGCTAAGTCTTGTAAAACAAGCTTTCCCAGTAGCCCTAAAATCACAAAATACAGAACTGTTACTGTCAATTCCATGGACCCATGCCTATGTCAATTACAATGACTATGATATATAGGCCAGGATGTGAAAATGAGTAAGAGTGTTTAGAGCCAAATAATACACTAATTCAGCTCTTCCTTCACACATGGCCTTGTTACTCAACATTGGAAAAAAAAATCCTAACAATCTCTCTTAATCATGGATCTACAGTTAGTTCTGTCCCACCCTTTATCCACAGGGGACACTTCTAAGACTCCCAATGGATGACTGAAACAGTGGATACTACCAAACCCTGTAATACTCTGTTTTTTCCTATACCTACATATCTATGATAAAGCTTAATTACAAATTAGGCACATTAAAAGATTAAACAACAATAATAAAATAGAACAATTATGACAATATACTGTAGTGAAAGTTAGGCGAATATAATCTCTCAAAATATCTTATCATACTGGACTCACCTTCTTCTTATGATGATGTGAGAAAATAAAATGCCTACATGATGAGAGGAAGTGAAGTGAATGATGTAGACATTGAGATGGAGCATTAAGTTACTATTAACCTTGTAGCAATAAGTCAGAAGGAAGATTATCTGCTCTCAGAATATGGTTGGTTGACAACCAGTAACTGAAACCACAGAAAACAAACCCAGGATAAAAGGGACTACCATATTCACACTCCTCTTTTGCTCAAGATGTCAGTGTTTATAAAATAATATGATAATAAAGAACCCAAAGAGGTAAGTCCAACTCCCAAGTCTTGATGCTCTCACTTAGGCATGGCACACAAGAACCCATTTCTGATTCCCACCACAAGCACCCTGTGCATTCCTCCCTTGCTCAGTTTCATTCATTCTGTTTTTGCCACCTAGGTATCAACTTTGCTATATCCCAAAAAGCAAACAGTCTTGATTTTCCTTAGAGGAACATATCAAACGCCTCCCCCTCCACAAGTTGGCTCTTATTCTCCACATTGGAAGTCTTCCTTCTGTCCTCAGAACCCCACAGCCCTTCCAGTATCCCTCATTTATGACACTTGTTCTTTTAAATCTTGTATTGTGGTTATTTGTGTGCAGATGTTATTTCCCCCATTACACTACAAAAGTCTCAAGGATAATATTTCTGTCTGAATTATCATAATATCCATCAGTTCCTAGGAAAGTTCCCTAAATAAATTTATTGTAGCAATTAATTATGGTAATTTTATTAGTAGTACAAAAAGCCAGTTCCCCAGAAATATATGTACCAAAACTAGGTTTAGTTGCTGACTTCTTATATGACATCACCCATTTTCTGGGACCTCAATTTCCCAAACATGTAGCATTAAATAATCAATGGAAAAAAGTTTTTAACTTATAAAATTTATGAAAAAAGTTACCCACTATATAAAGTGAAAATCAAGTATCTTAGAATTAAAGTGGATGTTATTATAAGTATTCCCAAAAGAAGTCTGACAGCTTACAGTAAGAAACTAAGGAATTGATCTCCATTAATAAGACTCAATCATCAAGTAGGACAATATATACAGGGAAAGAGATAACAAAAAAGGGAAAGACACAAGAGCAAGACCTCACAATTTTTTTAAATTGATAATAAAAGGTATAAGTTCCCAAAATCAACTTTATGATTAAAGGATGAAATATCTAGGCATGGTTCTTCAGGAAAAAACAGTAACAAAAAAGAAGAGACAGGATAATGGATGTCGAATTTAAGGAGGACAGATAAAATTAATCAGTCTAGCCAAATAAGAAGTAATTCCAATGGCATTTTTCACAGAAATAGAATAAAAAGCCCTAAAATTTGTTTGAAAAAATAAAAGATCCCATATACCCAAAGCAATCTTGAAAAAGAAGAAAAAAGTCTGAAACATCATGCTTCCTGATTTCAAACTATACTACAAAGCTACAGCAATCAAAATAGTATGGTATTGGCATAAAAGCAGACACATAGATCAATAGAACAGAATAGAGAGTTCAGAAATAAACCCATGTATATAAGGCCAATAAGTTTACAACAAAGGAAGCAAGAATATACAATGGGGAAAGGACAGTCTCTTCAATAAATGGTGCTGGGGAAACTGGACAACTACACACAGAAGAATGAAATTGGACCACTACCTTACATCCAACAGAAACATTAACTCAAAATAGATCAAAAACTTGACTGTAAGACCTAAAACCCTAATACATCCAGAAGAAAACATAGGCAATACTTCTTTGACATTGGTCTTGGCTATGATTTTTTAGATTTGACACCAAAAGCACAGGCAACAGAAGCAAAACTCAGCAAGTGAGACTACATCAAACTAAAAAGCTTCTGTACAGCAAAGGAAACCATCAAGGAAATGAAAAGACTATGTACTGATTGGGATAAAATATTTGCAAATAATATATCTAACAAGGGGTTATATCCAAAGTATATTAAAAATGCAAAAACCTCAACAGCAAAAACAAAAACAACAAAACAAAACAAAAACAAAAACAAAAAAATTTTGATTTAAAAATGGGCAGAGGATCTGAAAAGACATTTTTCCAAAGACATACAGATGGCCAACAGGTACATAAAAAGGTACTCAACCTCACCAATCATCAGGAAAATGCAAATCAAAACCATCATGAGGTATCACCTCATACCTGTGTGAATGGCTATTATCAAAAAGACAAGACATAGAAAGTGTTAGAGAGGATGTGGAGAAAAAGGAACCCTTGTGCAATGTTGGTGGGAATGTAAATGAGTGTGGCCACTGTGGAAAACAGTATTGAGGTTCCTCAAAAACTTAAAAATAGCATTACCATGTGATCCAGCTCTTCCACTTTTGGGTATTAACCCAAAGAAAACTAAAACACTAACTCAAAAAGATATATACATCCCTATGTTCACTGCAGCATTATTTACAATAGCCAAGACACAGAGGCAACCTAAGTGTCCATTGATAGATCAACAGATAAAGAAAATGTGGTGTATATATAATACAATGGAATATTATTCAGCAATAAAAAAGGAAATTTTGCCATTAGCAACAACATAGATTAAAGGCATTATGCTAAATGAAAAGAGTCAGACAGAAAAAGACAAATACCATATGATCTCACTTACATGTGAGAATCTAAAACAAACAAAACTAGGGGCACCTGGGTGGTTCAGTCGGTTAAGCATCTGACTTTGGCTCAGGTCATGATCTCATGGTTCATGAGTTCAAGCCCCATGTCGGGCTCTGTGCTGACAGCTCAGGGCCTGGAGCCTGCTTGGGATTCTGTGTCTCCCTCTGTCTCTGCCCCTCCCCCCACTCGCATTCTATCTCTCTCTCTCAAAAATAAATAAACATTTAAATTAAAAATAAATAAATAAATAAAACAAAACTGAACTGACAGATACAGGGAACAGACTGGTGGTTGTTAGAGGCAGGTGGCGGGGTGAGGGGAGTGGTGTACAATGGGTGAAGAGAGTCAAAAGGTACAAACTTCCAGTTACCAAATAAACAAGACATGGGGACATACATGTACAGCATGGTGACTATAGTTAATAACACTGTATTGTATTTTCACCAGTTGTTAAGAAAGTAGATCTTAAAAGTTCTCATGACAAGTAAAAAAAATTTGTATGCATGGTGATGGATGTTTATTAACTGTGATCATTTTGCAATACATACAAATATTGGATCATGTTATACACCTAAACTAACATAACATTATATGTCAATTATATCTCAATTTTTAAAAAGTAATAAGGTAGGGCACCTGGGTGGGCATCTGACTTTTGATTTCAGCTCAGGTCATGATCCCAGAGTTGTGGGATCAAGCCCCACATCAGGCTCCACACTGAGCATGGAGCCTGCTTAAGACTCTCTCTCTCTCTCTCTCTCTCTCTCTCTCTCTCTCTCTCTCTCCCCTGACCCTCCCCCCCAACTCACGCTCTCTCTCTCTCAAATTAAAATGTAAAAAAGGAGTAGTAAGGAGTAGTATCCTACACTACGATAATTTTAAGTAAAATATTAAGAAAAACTATATGGTGATTTTTAAAAATTGTATATAATTTTATACACAATTGCTTACCCAACATAACAGGAGATGTTCCTCAATGATGGAGAAATTCAGGAATATGTTAAATATTGTTTAAAAAACAATGAACAGAATAAGATCATATTTGGAGAACGATCCTTCTAAGTCAGCCTTGCAAGTTTCTCTTCATAGACAAGGCAGATGAAATGAAGGGTGGTTTAAAAGATAACACCAAAATCCAGTCTGGGGAAAAAAGTTATTTCTTCCAGGTTTCATATTCAAATTACCAGTAATTACGGCATTGTACTTTACCACAAACTATATCGAACTCTTGATAAAAACAGTTACCAAGCATTTTATTTCATCTTCTGTGAGGTAGCGCTAAAGGCTAATTGAAAAGGACAGTCTTCCCGTTTCTCCACATCCTCTCCAGCATCTATAGTCTCCTGATTTGTTCATTTTGGCCACTCTGACTGGCATGAGGTGATACCTGAGTGTGGTTTTGATTTGTATTTCCCTGATAAGGTGCGACGCTGAACATCTTTTCATGTGCCTGTTGGCCATCCGGATGTCTTCTTTAGAGAAGTGTCTATTCATGTTTACTGCCCATTTCTTCACTGGGTTATTTGTTTTTCGGGTGTAGAGTTTGGTGAGCTCTTTATAGATTTTGGATACTAGCCCTTTGTCTGATATGTCATTTGCAAATATCTTTTCCCATTCCGTTGGTTGCCTTTTAGTTTTGTTGGTTGTTTCCTTTGCTGTGCAGAAGCTTTTTATCTTCATAAGGTCCCAGTAATTCACTTTTGCTTTTAATTCCCTTGCCAGTGTGGAGGTTCCTCAGAAAATTAAAAATAGACTTACCCTATGACCCAGCAATAGCCCTGCTAGGAATTTATCCAAGGGATACAGGAGTACTGATGCATAGGGGCACTTGTACCCCAATGTTCATAGCAGCACTCTCAACAATAGCCAAATTATGGAAAGAGCCTAAATGTCCATCAACTGATGAATGGATAAAGAAATTGTGGTTTATATACACAATGGAATACTACGTGGCAATGAGAAAAAATGAAATATGGCCTTTTGTAGCAACGTGGATGGAACTGGAGAGTGAGATGCTAAGTGAAATAAGCCATACAGAGAAAGACAGATACCATATGGTTTCACTCTTATGTGGATCCTGAGAAACTTAACAGGAACCCATGGGGGAGGGGAAGGAAAAAAAAAAAAGAGGTTAGAGTGGGAGAGAGCCAAAGCATAAGAGACTGTTAAAAACTGAAAACAAACTGAGGGTTGATGGGGGGTGGGAGGGAGGAGAGGGTGGGTGATGGGTATTGAAGAGGGCACCTTTTGGGATGAGCTCTGGGTGTTGTATGGAAACCAATTTGACAATAAATTTCATATATAAAATAAAAAAATTAAAAAATAAAAAATAAATAAAAAATAAAAAAATAAAAAAAAAGGACAGTCTTACTTCATTACAATGTGAGCACTCAGGACAAAGGCTGAGGTATTTCTATACTATAAAGGCATCTTGATCCTGCAGGCTCTGCTCATCTGGCCATCTCTACGAGGCAGTCAATGCTACCATAGGAGAATTATATTTAATTGCCTTGTTATTTAATAAGTTTTAGGTATAGTTTCACATGAGGGATTAGTTCTAGTTCAGATTAATTTATTAAAAGCCTATTCAGTTGTAATTTAATGATAAGGTTCTCCACAGATCTCTACAACCTCTAACCGACAAATCCCAAAATACTTTTTTATTTAAATCACCGTTCCTAATTACTCCTATTAGGGGATCTCAGAGATGTTCTTCTCTGTCCCACACAGCAATTTTCAGTAGCAGATTTAGTAAAATTGTTAGATTTAAATACATATACACATGAAGTGCAAGCACACTCACACACACACACACACACACACACACACGCATACACACACACTAGGCCCATGCTCTGATAACAGCATCTGAAGTAAAATCACAAAGGCTATTGAGTTTCAATGAGTGAAGTTTAAATATAATTAAATCTTATTTAATATTTGCCTTTATCGTAAAAATATGATGGCTTCCTATTTATACAGAATCTGTCATCTTCACTGTCATCATCAGAAAGCAGTGAGATGGACAGTACATCATGCTGCTACTGTACTGATTAGCAAGACTTACATAACATCACAAAGAACAAACAAACGTTCGGAGTCCTTGCAGACTGTTATATTTTTGCATGTTGAGTTTAGCGTCCATGTGAAAATACACAGAAGAGGTGGGATGTTAAGAAGCTCCTAAAGGAGGAAAAGAGGCTTAGAGAAGCACAAGAGCCAAGGTGTTCCTTCCCTAAAATGGAACATCAGAGAGAATCTCACAGAGGTTTGTAAAATAGGAGTAATCAGTGTGGGAAACCCCCAGAGCACCATCTTTACTGTGCAAAACCCTTTCAATCAAGGCTTTACGGAATATCCACAAAGATGCTCTGCACTTAGTACTAATAATATCAATTTCTTTAGATAAGGACACTGCTGCTCAGAGAGGTAACTTCTTCAAAGCCAAAGAGCTGGAAGAGCCAGGATTCAACCCAAGATCCTCTGACTCAAAAACGCAAGCTCTTAACCATTGGGCTTACTGCCTCTTTCCATGAAAGGAATGAGAGAAACTCTCACAGAAAGATGCAAAGCCTGAAGAGAATCAGAAACTCATTTTTTTCAATCTAGAAGATTCTCCACAATGAGGAAAAAAAGGTAAGAGCAGAAAGTATTTGGTCATGTCAGTGGTAGAGTTGAGCAATATGTCCTACTTGCCAGGGAAAGGATGCATTTTCCTCAAAATAAAAAAAATCCAGATTTATCCAAAGAGGAGGTTAAATGAGGATGCTACTGTGTCCCCTAGTGCAGAACCAGGCACCATAGATGTCATAGCTGGATAAAAGCTTCACATCTTACAAGTGTTTTTTTAACAAAATTGACAAGTCCCAAGCTACATATCTCTGGTCAGTTATGGTTTAAATTATTTCCCTAAAAATTTAAATTTAACTCTTTAAGTTTACTTATTTATTTTGAGAAAGAGAGAGAGAGAGAGCAAGCAAGGGATGGGCAGAGAGAAAAAGAGAGAGAGAGAATCCCAAGCAGGCTCCACACTGTCAGCACAGAGCCCAATACAGGGCTCGAACCCACAAACTGTGAGATCATGACCTGAGCCAAAACCAAGAGTTGGACCCTTAACCATATAAGTCACCCAGGTACCCCTATCTTTAACTTTTTACCAAAGTAACTGTAGCTCAAACTCAAAAGCAGCACTGTTTTAACATTCATTTCAAATGAATGTTAAGTAATCAGGAAAGAACAGAGTAAAAGGGCCATAGATATTTGAATCTGCCACCAACCTAGAATATGATAAAAATGAAGGCATTTGACAGCTGCTAAACATAGAGAAATGTTTTCCTCTACCTAACCACATCACAACCACTTTAAACGTGTGAAAAGTACCCCCCAAAATATTTCTCCATGAAATGCCCTAATAAAATTTATATTTGTGACCAATACTTATAAATCTTATGTGATGGCAAATACTGGGATCAGGGAAACCAAGAAAATAAGTTAGAGCCTTTCTGCAAAGTGTTCTCCTACATGAAGTGCACTTAAGGAGCAATAAAGAATAAAAATGGATTTGTTATGACGTAGGACCCAGCAGATACTGACCAAGGGAAGAGAGTATAATAACTACCACAAGAGAGAAATCAAAGATGAAGTAATTTGGAAAATGAGAAGAAAAAAGAGTTCTGTGTTAATCACTTTTTTTTTCTATTTTTTTATTTTTGAGAGAGAGAGTGTGTGAGTGAGCAAGGCAGGGACAGAAAGAGAGGGGACAGAGGATCTGAAGCAGGCTCCACACTGACAGCAGAGAGCCCAATGTGGAGCTCAAACCCATGAACCACGTGATCATGACCTGAGCTGACATTGGACATTTAACCTACTGAGCCACCCAGCTGCCCTTAATCACTATTTTTAAAATTTCTCTGATTTGCTAAAAAATCACAGAACATTTGCTACCTTGCAACCACTACTCCATAACTGGAAGACTTGTTATGAAGGATCTGTTATAAAGGAATCTCAGCTTACCAAAGATGGTTGCTGAAAACAGAAAATTCAGTGGATCCCCATAGGTAGAGGATTTGGTTCTCAGGTTTGCAAGACAAAAAACTCACTACACATAACCTTCTGATTTTTACATTTAATCTCACTACTGCATTCTTTCCACATTAACAGAAAAATGCTGCAAAAGAAAAGATTAATATTGACCCTAGTAGGAGTAATCACATTTTTTGTTACTTTATCTAAGGCTAATTGAAATATTTTTACCTAATGATATTATTAACAAGAAAAAGTATTAGGTTCAAAATAATATGTAAGGAATGATATTTTATAAAAAATAAAAATAAAAATAAATTTGATGCAATTCCATAATTTTTTTCTTTTCTAATTTTCCTAAAAACAACACGCATTACCCATAATTATTAAGAGAGGGAATAGGAAGAATTGAAAGCTAATGAAGTGATTTTTATTAACCAAAGTAATCTATCACCAACATGGCAATTTACCCATCTCTTACAGTAACTATCATGATCTTTATGGGGACAGGTGTTGCTCAGACATTACTATCAGAGTATTAATTCAAAATATGTCTAAGATATTTATTTCATTATACTTAATTATATCTTAGCATGGTTTGTTCCTGGTGTCATATTCAGCTTCTGTCATTTCAAAATTATACTATATGAGTCACTTCTAAAAGAGATGGCTGTAAATAGCAAATTCCATACATGGATGGTACTAGCATCACTCTGAAAGGGTACTATTTCCTGAATTTGACCCTAGTTTCAAGAGTGCATCTTGTTTGAGGGCCTGTGGTCTTTTCTCCACTGATTATGTTGGTTTGCATAAAAATTTCATTATTGTAACTGCATGCTTTAGCTCTGAATATTAAATGGTCTGTTGAGCTGTGTTATCATCATTGCTGATCATTAGTCTCTGTCATTAAGATGACAAGTTGAACTGGCTTTTGAAGAATTCAAATCTCTATGTGTAAATAATTGTTTGAAAAATAAGAAGAGAATGAATGGGAGTCTAGGAGACTATAGATACATTTAACAAAAAGAGACAAAATAAAATGGCTTTTTATACATGTGTATGTGCTAAGGGGATCTGTTTTAGAGTTTTGAGTATTTACTACTTTTAACTTACATACCTGACCTAATTTCAGTTACATGAGCCAAGAAAACTATTCAAAATGGGTATGACTACTAGTCTATGTCTCAAGGAAAGTAACTCACAGCCCTGATGTAAGAAATTTTATCACCTCTCTGAATTCCTAGAAAGATAACTCAACAGGAGATGAGGTTCTTTTCACACATCTTGCATTTTGCTTCAAATTAAACTTTTATTTCACACACAAAAAATGTGAAGAGGTGACTAGATTAAACTGTTAGTAATCATGCCTTCAGCAGAGACATAATTTCACAATCACTGTGAAGCATTTTACAGTTTGGAGACTGGATTAACCGCAACACCAGGAGGCAGTGACCTTGCCCACCTCACAATTTCTGTAATAACAAAACCAGGGTTACAAATTGAAAAGTTTATTCATTAGAAAAATCATTTATAATGAATCATCTGACTTTCCAGCCTGTTACGGGCATAACAGATTACAGCAAATAACAACCAACAGTCTACAGGAAAAAAAACAAACTTAAGTAGAGATAGGATATCAAATGTCATTGCATCACTTAAAAATTTCTAGACAAGTGCATTTTAAAGTTAAAATAAAATCCTACTTAGGATCAATGGTCTGAACAGCCCACGCACCCTGTCTTACTTGAATGTCTGCTGCCAAGAGTTCTAACATGTAGAATCCAGTCTGTGACATTTCTGTCTGTAATGGGATTATCCCAATATTTTCCCCACCCTAATCAGAGTAAGGTTACTCAGCGATGGTAGCACTTAAAGAGAGATCAAAGGTCATTAAGGAAAATACTCCTAAGATTTGGCAATTGAATCATGTATTTACTGAAGGCTTAAGATATGTGAATCTTCTGTGGTATTACTTGGCACTAAGAATTATGAACAAAACAGCTGACAGGCTTGAGCCTTTGGGCAGTTTATATAACTTGCTCACCAGGACAACTGAATTCTTTGCAGTATCTGTCTGAGACTAAATTTACAAAAATATTCATGGATAATTTTAAACTATTTAGGGTATTACATTTAGATCAGGCACTTTAGAAGAAATATAAAAATCACCACAGATCTTACAGTGAAATATCCAAACAATTTTCCGCGATAAAAGATTTACTATCATTTGCATTTAACAATTCATACATGTGAGAAAACTTTCATTGCCAGAAGTATCCCTGCTGAATTAGAACTTACTTAAACTACAGATTCTTTCTCATTAACTATCTATTCTTGCCAGGTTTTCATTCTTGGTCTTTCTCTGATTCTGAACAGCCTTCCAAGGGGAATTCATTTAAACCCATAAATTCAAGTACCTCCTGTGGACAGATAAAGCCTGAGTTGTATAACCATATATGCAACTGCCTGCTGGACATATGCCCCAAGGTGGTTCATCCAGAATCACAAACTCAACTTGACCAGATAAAACCCATGACCTTTTATACCCAAAATGTGTCCCTCTTCATTGTTACAAATAAAACTACCAACCATTCAGACCCAACATTTTAATGGGGCACAACGGAGGAGAAAAGGCACCAGCCAGTTTTCCTAAAAGTGCATAGTGAGATCAGAGAACCACCACGTAAAAAACAGAGCCCAAAAATGTGTGGGGCTCAATAGCTAAAAGAGGTTAAAAGTAAAAGGACAGAAAGCCTCCTGGGTGGCTCAGTCTGTTAAGCATCTGACTCTTGATTTAGGCTCAAGTCATGATCTCATGGTTTCCTAAATGAAAACTCTGCCTTGGGCTCTATGCTGACCACAAGGAGCTTGCTTGGGATTCTTTCTCTCTTTCTCCCTCCCTCTGCCTCTTCCCCACTTACGCTGTCACTATCTCTCTCAAAATAAATAAATAAACAAACAAATACACTCATTTTAAAAAGAAAAAAAAACAGTAAAAGGATAAAAACGACAGACTTTTCTACACTAACCCCCCGCCCCCCCCAAAAAAGACTAGAATGGCTATATTAACTAGACAAACTAGATTTCAGAGCAAAGGCTATTACAAGGGATAAAGAAGATCACTTCATAATGATAAAGAGTACTTAACAATCCTAAAGGTTTATGAACCTACTGACAGAACTTCAAACTATATAAAGCAAAAAGCTGATGGAACTGCAAAGAAAAACAAATCTACAAATTATAAGATTTCAAAGTCTTTCTTTCAAAAATGGAAAATAAGTAAGGACAAAGAAGATTTAAATAACATAATCAAGAGAATAGTAAATGAAACCTAAAGTAAGCAAAATAAAACACTAGATAGAATTCAACAAGGGAAAACAAAAACAACAAAAATCAATAACTTCAAAAGCTACCTATTTGAGAAAGTCAATAAAATTGATAAACTGCTATCCAGACTGATAAAGAAAAACAGAGGACAGAAAATACAAATAATCAATAGCGAAAGAAGTCACATGACTACAATTCTACAGAAAGTAAAATAATAATAAAGGCAGATTAGCAACAATTCTATGCCCATAAATTTAACAACATAGATAAAATGATATCCTTGAAGGACACAAGCTACCAAAGCTCACTCAAGAAAAAACAGATAACCTGAATAGCTCCGTATCTATTTTTAAAATTGAATGTGTAGTTAAAACTTTTCCACAAAGAAAACCCCAGGCTCAGATGGCTCCACTCAGATGGTAGAATTTGGTGAATTCTACCAAATTTTTGAGGGAAACATATCAGTTCCATATAAGCTCTTCCAGAAAACTGAAAAAGGAAAACACTCCGCAATTCCTTCAATGAAGCAAGCATTAAGACAAAATCAGACAGATACAAGAAAAACAAAATAAAACCTACAGATCTATCCCTCACAAACATACATTTAAAAAATCCCCCACATGGGGCGCCTGAGTGGCGCAGTCGCTTAAGCGTCCGACTTCAGCCAGGTCACGATCTCGCGGTCTGTGAGTTCGAGCCCCGAGTCAGGCTCTGGGCTGATGGCTCAGAGCCTGGAGCCTGTTTCAGATTCTGTGCCTCCCTCTCTCTCTGCCCCTCTCCCGTTCATGCTCTGTCTCTCTCTGTCCCAAAAATAAATAAATGTTGAAAAAAAATTAAAAAAAAAATCCCCCACAAAATATTAGTAAAATACATCCAATAATATACATAAAGAATAACATATCATAACAAAATGAGGTTTATCCCAGTAGTGAAAGAATAATTTAACAATCAAATATCAACAAATATAATTCACCATATTAACAAATGAAAAGAGAAAAACCATATGATAATTTCAAAAGATTCAGAAAAAAGTTTTTGACAAAATCCAACATCCATTCTTTAATCATCATCATCATCATCATCATCATCATCATCATCATCATCTCAGCAGGCTATGAAGAAAATAGAATGGAAAGAAATTTCCTTGTCCTGATAAAGAGGATCTATGAAAAATCTACAGCTAGCATCATATATAATGACGTTCAGAAGACTGAACAATTTTCCCCCAAGATTAGGAACACGGAAACAATATCTGCTCTCATCACTGCTCTACAACATTGTATTGGAAGTTCTAATCAATGTAATAAGGCAAAGAAAATGAAGTGAAAGTCATCCAGAGAGGAAAAGAAGACAAACTGGCTTTATTTGTCCAGTACTCTTTCTACTATATGTCTAATTTTATGATTTATATTTTCTTTCCTCATTTTTTTTGGTTAAGTTTATTCCTAGATAGATTATTGTTATTTGGTGTGATTGTAAATGAGATTATTTCCTTAACTTCCCTTTTCACTAGTCCATTATTGGAGTATAGAAATGCAACAAATTTCTGTATATTAATTTTGTATCCTGCAACTCTACTGAATTCATTTATTCTAGTAGTTTTTGAGTGGAGTCTTTAGAGTTTTCTGTATATACTATCATGTCATGTGTAAATAGCAAAAGTTTTATTTCTTCCTTTACTAATGTGGATGCTTTTCATTTCATTTTCTTTTATCGACTTCCAGTATTATACTGAATAAACATAGACCCTAACTTATTTCTTCACATATTTTAAGTAGTTCTAAAACCTACATTGGGGCACCTGTGTGGTTCAGTAGGTTAAGCGTTTGACGTCAGTTCAGGTGATGATCTCACAGTTTGTGAGTTCAAGCCCCACACCAGGCTCTGTGCTGACAGCCCAGAGCCTGGAACTTGCTTCAGATTCTGTGTCTCCCTCTCTCTCTGCCCCTCACTGCTCACACTCTGTCTCTCAACAATAAATAAATGTTAAAGAAAAATTTTTAAAAATAAATAAAACCTAACATTCATCAATGATTACGCACTTCCTACAAAGAACACTTTTTGTGTGTGTGTGTGTGTCAGATGACCCCAGGGAACTTCTGTCCAACAAACTATCACTGTGTGCCAAGAATTCTCATGGCAACCACTTTAAAATCTGTGGTTTTTAAAAATGTCCTATTTAATTTTTTATCTTAGAATTATCATTTAAATATATGCCCCTATCACACACAATGCTTTATCACAGGATATAAGTAAAATGAAGGCAGCAGAATAAAAGCTAAAGACAAAGACTGCCTTACAATAGTTGTACCATACTTAATTGTCATACTGTCTCTTAAAGTCTCTTAAAATGTCCTCTTATTACAAGCCAATTAATCTATTTGCTTTCAGTATGAAAGTCATCTCTTCAAAATAGTCTATAGTAGAGTGTAATTTGTTTCTCATCTTATTTGGGAGACAAGACAGACTAATAAGGTTCTTTCATCTTTCATTATTTATTTACTTGTTGGTTGGTTACTTAGTTCAGTCTTCCTCTTTATAATACTTTGATTGCAATGAAGAAGCAGAAAGAGATATCAAGGAATCAATCCCATTCACAATTGCATCCAAAACCATAAGATACCTCAGAATAAACCTAACCAAAGAGGTAAAAGACCTGTACACTGAAAACTACAGAAAGCTTCTGAAAGAAACTGAAGAAGACACAAAAAGTACAAAAATATTCCACGATCATGGATTGGAAGAACAAATATTGTTAAAATGCTGATACTACCCAAAGCAATCTACACATTCAAGGCAATCCCTCTCAAAATAGCACCAGCATTCTTCATGGAGCTAGAACAAATAATCCTAAAATTTGCATGCAACCAGATATGATCCCAAATAGCCAAAGCAATCTTGAAGAAGAAAACCAAAGCTGGAGGAATCACAATCCCAGACCTTAAGCTATATTACAAAGATGTAATCATCAAGATAGTATGATACTGGCACAAAAACAGACTCAGAGATCAATGGAATAGAATAGAGAACCCAGAAATGTACCCACAAATATATGGCCCACTAATATTCAGAAAAGCAGGAAAGAATATCTAATGGAAAAAAGACAGTCTCTTCAGCAAATGGTGTTGGGAAAACTGGACAGTAACAGGCAGAATGAACCTGGACCACTTTCTTACACCATACACAAAAATAAATTCAAAATGGATCAAAAACCTAAACGTGAGCCAGGAAATCATCAAAATCCTACAGGAGAAAACAGGCAGCAACTTCTTTGACCTCAGTCACAACTCCTTAGTTGACATGTCTCCAGAGGCGAGGGAAATAAAAGCAAAAATGAACTACTAGGATCTCATCAAAATAAAAAGCTTCTGCACAGAAAAGGAAATAATCAACAAAACTAATATGCAATTGATTGAATGGGAGAAGATATTTGCAAATGAAATATAAGGAATTAACATCCAAAAATCTATAAAGAACTTCTCAAACTCAACACCCAAAAAACAAATAATCCAGTGAAGAAATAAGCAGAAGACGTGAAGAAGACTTTTCCAAAGAAGACATCCAGATGGCTAACACATGAAAAGATGCTCAGCATCAATCATTACCAGGGAAATACAAATCAAAACCACAATGAGATACCACCTCACACCTGTGAGAATGGCTAAAATTAACAACTCAGAAAACAATACATGTTGGAGAGGATGTGGAGAAAGGGGAACCCTTTGCACTGTTGATCAAAATGTAAACTGGTGCAGCCACTCTGAAGAACAGTATGGAGGTTCCTTAAAAAATTAAAAATTGAACTATCCTATGACCCAGCAATTGCACTACCAGATATTTATCCAAAGGATGCAAAAATGCTGATTCGAAGGGGCACATGTGCCCCAATGTTTATAGCAGGACTATCAACAATAGTCAAATTATGGAAAGAGCCCAAATGTCCATCAACTGACGAATGGATAAAGAAGGTGTATATACATATACATACAATGGAATACTACTCAGTGATGAAAAAGAATGAAATCTTGCCATTTGCAACAACATGGATGGAACTAGAGTGTATTATGCTGAGTGAAATAAGTCAGTCAGAGAAAGAAAAATATCATATGATTTCATTCATATGTGGAATCTCAGAAACACAACAGATGAACATAGGGGAAGGGAAGCAAAAATAAGATAAAAACACAGAGGGAGGCAAACCATAAGAGACTTAAATACAAAGAACAAACTGAGGGTTGCTGGATGGGAGGTAGGTTGGGGGATGGGTTAAATGGGTGATAGGCATTAAGGAATGCCTTAATGAGGCACTTTTTGGGATGAGCCCTGGGTGTCATAGGTAAGAGATGAATCACTGGGTTCTACTCCTAAAACCAAAACTATATGGTATGTTAACTAACTTGAATTTAAATAATAATAATAATGTTTTGAAATATATTATATTCATATTTATAATTTTATTGAGTTACACTGTAAGTCCTAAATTGTGTGTGTGTGTGTGTGTAAGTTCTCACACTCAACGTAGTTACACATTCACTCATAGACTACTAATGAATAACAAAGCACAAATTCTTGTACTTAATAATGAATTGTTATGACA